>NW_008586159.1:0-679 GCF_000691845.1 Merops nubicus | reverse complement strand
AGAGAGCTTGTTGATGAGGCCTGCTTACTCCAGCTTCAAGAGACATCATGCTCACAGGCCCTTGTCCTACTGGGGGATTTCATCTGCCCTGATATATGCTGGAAAAGCTGCATGGTGAGCTGTAGGCAATCAGGAGACTCCTGGAGTGCCTTGACAACTTCCTGAGACAGGAAATGGACGCCCCTACTCGAGGGGATGCAATACTAGACCTGATGGTCACAAATGCTAGTGAGCTCATGAGGAATATCAATAGAGAAGGCAGCCTGGGCTGCAGTGACCATGCATTAGTGCAGTCCACAGTCCTACAGGATATGAGGAAGATAAAAAGCAAAGTCAAAACTCTAAATTTTAAGAAAGAAAACCTCCAGCTTTGCAAGGAGTTAATCAGTAAGACTCCCTGGGAAATAGTTCTTAGGGACAAGGGAGCGGAGCAGAGCCGGCAAATCTTTAAGGATACCTATCACAGAGTGCAAGAACTTTACAGTTCCCAGCTGTAGGAAATCAGGTAGGGAACAAAGGAGATAAGCACAGAAGGATACCTATCACAGAGTGCAAGAACTTTACAGTTCCCAGCTGTAGGAAATCAGGTAGGGAACAAAGGAGACAAGCACAGCTTAGCTGAGACCTTCTGGCCAGACAAAAGGCAAGATGTGACTGCACAAGCAGTGGAAGCAGTGAC
>NW_008586158.1:13410-36385 GCF_000691845.1 Merops nubicus | reverse complement strand
AAAAATATTAGTAAACTGTCAACTAGGCCTTTAGGGATAAGTCTTAGCTCCACAGATGCTTGCAGTGAGAACTTCATTTGCAACTGCTGGGCGTAGGAGCATTGATGCACTGATGGAAGGAAGCTTTTTCTTTTCTCTGAGAGGGTGAAAATGAGTAGAAATGTTTGGCTTGTGAGAGCATTTGTCTGAGCACCTGTGGCTGTTTCAGATGCACAATGTTAGATGGACACAACCCAGATTACTGGTTGTATTCAAAAGTAAAAATCACTAAAAGGTGACTTTCTTCCTGACCTGCTTCCAGACCTGGAAGAGGAGGCTAATAGGAATATAAATGGAATTATTTTGATTGCCAGACTTTTTTTTTCTGGTCTAGTCCAGGAGGCATAAAAATCTGTACAGCACTTGTCATGGGTGATTGACAATGCAATGGTCTTATTAATTAGTTGGTATTATGTAGTAGCAACTTTCTTTTCATATTTTGCCCCCTGACTATACAAAGACACTTTTGATGTGATTGGTTCATATTTTCTAAACTTGAAATGGTTTCAAAAAAGAGCTTGAAGACAAACTGATGCAGAAACCCAAAGATCTTTCTTTAGTTTAACTTCCTGCCTCAGCATTTGCAGGTGTCAGCAACAGGGCGCTGCTGTCTTTTGAAATCCACATTTGGCTATAAATTTCTGGGTCAAACACTTCTGTAATAGGCTTAATGTGCTGTCACTTGTTGACAGGCATGCATGTGTACTTGTGTGTGGTCTAAGCTCAGATTGGAGGTAAAAATCCCACATACTTGAAATCACAGTGAGCAAGCCCCCTTTCTGCAATAAAAACATGCATTGATTCAACATACCTTTATGTTAGTTTTTTTAAAAGTTCCCAATTAAGCTTCTAGTCTGAATTTTACTGGAAAGGCAGCAGCCCAGATAAACGGTCATCATTGTGGAGTTTATTAATCATTACATTTATACACTTTATTTTCATTTCCATGGTGACAGCAAGATAACTCCCATTTTGCTTGAGAAAAAAAATATTTTTATCTCAGTGAAGATTGCTCCTGGAAGGACAGGATGACAGAGATGGACCCAGATGTGGAAAAACTGATGTGCCCTATGCCATAGCAGGAGAGGTGGATGTGGAAGGTTGGAGTACATGTCCCATCCATAAACCTATTCTCTAATTGAAGGGAAATGAAGAAAAAAGCCTCCTCTCAGGACTGGAAATTAGACTGATATAGGACATTTTGCCCTGGGACCACACAACATAACTTCTATTTTAGAGTTCAGTCTCAGGGAGTATTCTAAATGACCTTTCTTAGAAAAGCACTTTCTTCCTATTGGAAAAAATTTGCATGCATGGAGGCAGTTCCCAACAATTATCTGCCACTTGCTAATAGTGGTTTTCCCCTTCTTCTTGGCGAGGTCTCAGCTAAGGTGTATCCTCTTCTCCACCACTGTATTTACAGTAAACTTCCATGAGTCTTTGATTAAACTTGCAGATTACAACATCAATATCTCACATGAAATTTTGTGGTGACAGTCACACATAAGAATTCTCCTGTGAAAAGCTTGTAAATTGGGGGGAAAGAGGCTGAAACTTCATGTCCCCAGTCTGTTTCTGTGGTGCCTGTACAAGGAGAAGAGCAGATGCTGTTTGGACTCTCCCATTCCCTGTGGGAAAGGGGTTGGGCACATCTCTTCTTGATGATTTTTTAACTAAGCCAGAGATAAGTCTTCATGTTGATTGACTCACAAAAACCACCACTTCAGCTGTATTGGCCTTTGGGAGACAATTCTCTTAAGCATGGAAATTTCCAGAGTGTTTTTAGGATCTAAGCACAACAGCTTCCACTGACTGTGGCTGGTCTGTACAGTGACTGGCTTGGTTACAAACTCAGAGGTATCTAACTTGCTGACAGGCATCTTCCCCTCCTTCTTCAGACATGCCTTATCTTGATGATCTCTCAAACACAAGGTGTAAAGGAGCTTTTAGGGAAAAGATCATGCACCGAACAACCTGTGTAATGTGGCTCGGTGTTCATTTTTCAAGGCAATATGTGATGATTTCAACTTTGAGGCTCCTGCAGGAGGCTGATGTGAGGACATTTGTCAAAATCAATCTCTCTAGGTGGGTCTCACAATATATGATGTTAGTTTGAAGCTTTTTCAGTGAGGATCAGTCCATAGGATGCCCTCTTAGACTCTTAGAGACCTCTCTTTCTCTTTGTCAAGGATAATCTTTTAGAGTATAGAATCATAGAATAATTGTGATTGGAAGAGACCTTTAATAGCATTGAGTACAACCCTTAACCCAGCACTGCCAGGGCACCACTAAACCATGTCCCTCAGCACCACAACTACATCGCTTTTCAATCCCCCCAGGGATGGGGACTCCACCACTGCCCTGGGCAGCCTGGGCCAGGCCTTGACAACCCTTTCAGGGAAGATGTTTTTCCTAATATCCAACCTCGACCTCCCCTGGTGCAACTTAACATTTCTTTTTGTCCTGTCATTTGTTAATTGGGAGAACAGACTAACCCTCACCTTGCTCCAGCCTCCTTTCAGGGAGTTGTAGAGAATGAGGTCTCCTCTGAGCCTCCTTTTTCTCCTGTCTGAACAACCCTAGTTTCCTCAGCTGCTCCTCACAAGACTTGTGCTCTAGACCCTTCACCAGCTTTGTTGCCTTTCTTTAGACATGCTCCAGCCCCTCAATGTCCTTCTTGGAATGAGGGGCCCAAAACTGACCCCAGTATTCAAGGTGCAGCCTCACCAGTGCTGAGACCAGGTGCATGATCCCTGCCCTAGTCCTGCTGGCCACACTAGTGCTGATACAAGCCAGAATGTCTGTGACAGACCATAGACTAGCCTGAGTAAGTGGTTGTGTCAATGTCTGTGCAGCTCCCAACGTCTTGCCCTTACGTGCCATCCCATGATGATGTTTTCTGCCCAGCAAAGCATGACAGCCACTGCTTGCTTCCTGCACTCCTGCCCCGTGTCCCCTCCACGGGTTAAAGGGGGAATGATCACAGCTGTTTCCTTTCCTCCCTGGGCACAGGGAAGGTCTGCAAGATCCAGACAAACCAGCAAATGCCCTTTGCATAGCAGAACCCAAGTGTGCATGATTCAGGCAGTTTACATCATCTCCTTGGCTGGCTTAAAAAAAACCCTCTGTCTGCCACTCAGAGAAATTTAGGGGTTCCCCTTTTTCTAGTAGTGGCTTACATGCAGACAGTGTGTCCAGGAACTGTTTGTTTCCAAGAAATGGTAAAAATGTTACCTTTAACTCCTGTTTAATGAAAGCAGTAATGATGGATAGTGATTCAGCTCTCCTAAAATCCAGCTAAAACCTGCATTACCAGTTGGTTTCAGCAAGCTTGCACCTGCCTGTTGACCCCTGTTCTGCAGTCCCAAGATACCAAAAACTCTCAGGTATTGGCTATTATTTCACATAAGCTGCTGCATGGAGAGAATAAGTGTACTATGTATAACTGCAAACTATGATATATAATATTTGGAGAGGATTTAGGGTCTTAAAACCCTGTTAGTGGTTTCCACTTAGAATAGTGGTTGGTTCTTTTATATTCAGATTCACTATGGTCCCTTTGAACTCAATGCATTCTGTGATTCTATATTGAAAATCTGATACTAACTGGTATTAAGAGACAGTGAAGATTTTCATAACAAAACCAGCCTATTGTGATTCTACAGAATAGGATAATATAGGAAAATTGCAGTGGCACAGCCTTGGGCAAACGTTCATGTATTTGATTGTCAAGCATCAGCAAACACACAGGTACAAAGGTGCCTGAAAATATCCAAATAACTCAGTTCTCTATGCTGCCTGCTCTGGTTAAGAACAGAGATAGGGGAAATGGTTTGTTGCACTTTTACTTGTGTAGAACTTGCTGTGCAAGTTTGAGATTTAGTGATAGGAATAACTTGATTGAACTACAGATATTTGGGAAGGAAGGCCTTTAATGTCTCATGCCTTGCCTCTAGGAACAAACTTATCCACCAATTTTACTGAATATAAAGCACCTACTGAAAGATTTGGGTTTGATGGATCACTTCTAAGTATCTTATCTAAAACTCTGAAAAGCAAAATAAGCGTGATTGCAGGGTTTGGAACAGTATGTTCAACAAGAAAATACTTCTAGAACTTTATTAGGAAGAATCTGAGAGAAAAGGCAGAATGAGGGATATGAAGCAAGACAGAATAATTAAGTAGCTTATCTTCAGTAACTTGAGCTTGATAACAACTCATGTGGGCTTGATGCAAATGCTTGTGAGCCTTGATGAGGCTGAAACCAAGGTTGGTCAAGTTCTGCTGATCTGGTTGGTGTGTTTTCAGCTGATCTCAATAGAGGCAGCTTTCCATAGCAAAGAAAAAGGATGAAAATTTCAAGTGCAAGGTCCTGCACCTGGCTTGGGACAACCCCCAGTATTAATCCAGGCTTGCAGATGATGGGATTGAGAGCAGCCCTGCAGAGAAGGACTTGGGGGCATTGGTGGATGAGAAGCTGGACATGTGCTGGCAATGTGTGCTCACAGCCCAGAAGCCAATGGCACCCTGGGCTGCATCCAAAGCAGTGTGGGCAGCAGGGCAAGGGAGGGGATTCTGCCCCTTTGCTCTGCTCTGGTGAGACCCCCCTGCAGTGCTGGGTCCAGCTCTGGAGTCCTCAGCACAGGAGAGACAGGACCTGTTGGAGCAGGGCCAGAGGAGGCCACAAAGATGACCTGAGGGCTGGAACCTCTCTGGTGTGAGGACAGGCTGAGAGAGCTGGGGTTCTTCAGCCTGGAGAAGAGAAGGCTCTGGGGAGACCTTATTGTGGCCCTTTAGTATTTCAAAGGGACCTGTCAGAAAGATGGAGACAGTCTTTTTAGCAGAGGCTTTTTGTTGTGACAGGAAAAGGGGTGCTGGTTTTAAACTAAAAGAGGAGAGATTAAGACTACATGTAAGGAAGAAATTTTTTACAATGAGAGGGTGGTGAAACCTTGGCCCAGGTTGCCCAGAGATGGGAACAGAATGCCCAGATGCCCCATCCCTGGAACTATTCCAGGTGAAGCTGTACAAGGGTCTGGGCAACCTGCTCAATTTGAAGATATTTGGGCACCCCCTTTCAAAATGTGTTTGCAGCAGGTGCTGAAGCTTGGTGAGTAAACAGTTGTTTTAGCTCATGCTCCTATGAGAGCTGTGCATTGTTTTGTTGAAGTTATTTTCCTCTTTTCCCTCAAACCACAGCACACCTGACCAGCCCTGCACTAGCTGCCTTGTTCTCAAAAGAAATTTTAAGCAGTCCTCTTTCCTGATGTGTGAGGTGCATGGGGGAGCCAAACTTAGCTCTGTGGCACCATGGCAAGCTTTCCTGTCTGCTCTTGTACCTGAGCCACCCGTTAATGGCCTTGCATTCTCTCTGCACAGTGGTGGGGGCTGACCATGACTACCATGTGTGGAAGGAAGAGCCCAGCTGAGATGAAGCAGAGGGACAGGCTCTGCCTGTCAGAGCCAACCTGATGTCTTGGATGTCTACAAGCATCACTCTTTGGGATAGATTTCTGCAGGGTTTTGCCTGTGTTAGCCAAAAATGACTGTTGGCTGCTGAGATGGATCACATTTACAGAGACACTTTCAACATGGACGTTGTCTGCAGGAACCCAGAGACTGCAATTCCTCCTGCTCTGGCTTTTGCAGCGCCACTGCCAAGGACCTATGTGCATGTGCCAGCATACAGCATGTCCACAACAAATCTTGATTTCCCAGACACTGAACCAAAAGGTTTTTTCTCTCCATGGCTCTAGCTGTTGCAAACCAAATGTCTATTGCCAAATGACAAGGACTGAGGGAGTAGAGCATCCTTGAAATGATAACGGGATGTAGCGAGAAAAGGAACTCCTAAGCTGTGAAATACAGCAGACCACAAAATGAAAAATAAATCGGTGTAGATACCCTCAGCCAAAGCAAGTGTCTGTTGTAATACTGGCATATCTAATCTTTGTAGTGTGTGTGCACAACCTCGAGCAGTGCACGTGAGCTGCAAACTGCTGTCACCCAGCAGCTCTCACCTCTTTTGGTGACTGCTCTGCATAAGGCATGGCACGATTGTGGCTCCTCTGCTCACTTCTAAGAGGGAGAAGGAGTTTGCTGTTTGCAGGGAAACAGTGAGCCTCACACTGAGGAGGAATTTAATAACTTTGCAAAAATACCCAGAGACTCTAATGACAGTACTGGATATTGAGCATTTCTGTGTGACTTTAGGGCTGAGTGCTGACCCTGTCTGTGGTGGGCGAAGGATCTTGCGCAGGTTTCATCACAGGGTCGTTCATGCATGGCCTTGCCCTTGCCAAGGGAGATGGACATTTTGCAGTGGTGAACCTGGGGCTGCTCTTTCTGCTCTCGGAGACCAGAGGAATACTTCAGGTTGCAGTCCCAGTATTTCTTTCTCTCCAAGATATTTAAAGGCTTCCCCAGATCACATTCCTGTGCAAAGCTTGTTATAACAACGGAAACAAGTGTCACTGCTTGGATCAGAGCTGTCTCCTTGTGCAAAACAGGATCTGACCTTTATGCAACAATTTGTTTTTCTCAATTGCAGTGAAGATGGATGCACAATTAACACAACGCTAATAACTGCATGACCAACAGTAATGTACTGAGTATTGCAGCATAGGCCAAGCCATCTGAACAATGACTGTTTTGTCATGGAAAAAATACAGTAAATCCCAGAATACTGGTATTTCATTCATGAAGATGAAAGAATATATAGTGCGTAATTCTTTGCTAAGCCACCGCTTGCATAAGTGTGAGGAAACTGTTCATGTGGTCAGCGTGATGATCCTAGTAGATCTCATGGATCGTATCTCCTACAGTGAAATATTTTTGCATAAGTGCAGGAAGTCTTAAAAATTGTGTCAGTGACATAGTATATTTGCTGGCTGATGTATGCAGAAAGTACCATTTTTGTGACATAAGGTCACAGGATAACTCAGGCTGGAGGTGACCTCAGGGAGGTCTCTGTTCAGCTTCCTGCTCAAGGCAGGTCAGCTCTGGGGTCACACCAGGTTGCTCGGGGCTTGATCCAGTTGAGTCTTGAAAACCTCCAAGGATGGAGATGGCACAGCCTCGCTGGGCAGTGTGACTGTGTGTGACATGTTGTACCTTCCTTCCTCTCAGAATGAGTGGTGCGGGGTAGTTACTCCTGCCCAAATCACCATTGTAACTTGTCTAAAAACAATTCCTTTGCTGATAATTCTTGCTCAGATTTGGGATATGACAAGTTTGGGGCCCCAAATGCACTGTCATTGCTCTAATTTCTTAAGTAGGTTAAGTAGATTCTTAGGAAACTAAAACTATGTGCGAAAATGTTCTGTGATGTTTTGTACGGTAATAATCCCAGAGCCACATCTTGGTGAGCCCAACGATGGTTGGTAGGAGAGGTGGGAAGTGTCAGGATCTGCACTGCGGACATGTGCTCTTCTTTCTGTGCCAGGCAATAGGACCCACTTGCTGAACTCTTCCTTCTTGAGACCACTTTTTTTTTTTTCTGAGCTTCTTTTCAAGATTGAGTTCTTCTCTATACAGATCTAGCTGGTTTTAAGGAGACTGAAGATTCAGAGACTAGCTGCATTACATTATTCCTATTGTCCTTGCTAAAGTCTCCAAGGAAAATCACTTGAATTAAATCTTTTTTTTTCCCCTTCCTGCCCTGGGCAATGTAAAATAAAAGAATTCCTTAAAACAATCAAGATGATCAAAGCTGACCATAAAGAGTAAATAAAAATACTTTATTGTTGTCAGTATCTGTTCAAGGAAAAAACTGAAACCCCCCCGTTTTCAATGCTGTCTGCAGAATTACTATGTATGAAAAATATTGATTATGCACAGTATAAACAAAATTGAGGTAATTACACTGCTACTGTAACAGGAAGTGTTACAGAGTGAAACATATTACAACATAATGCTCAAGGCAATGAAATTAAAGTAAAATTCGTTGTTCTGGTTGCAACTTTTTTTAAAACTGACATATTGCTTAAGCAAATTGTGAAAGAGTTGAAGTTTCTGGTCTGTTTGAATCCTTTTTTTAAAACCAACTAAGCCATTTGAAGTGTATATTTTAAATTTCTCTGCCAAGAATAAGATGGTATCCTCTTTAAGCTAGTCTTTGTCAATTGAAATAACACTTAAGAAAGGACTGCTGGGATGGATCCTTAACCTGTGCAAATCAGTTGACCCGTTTTGCAGCAGAAGAGAGCTGGGGGGGTGAGGAATCATGGTTCTGAGCTCTCCTACTGCCTCCCTGTGCCACTTCAGGACAGGTGTAGCCAGGATTAACCTGGACAGGTTTGGTTTTCAGGGCCCTGATTGAAAGGGGGACATTTCAAGGGTCAGGCTGCATGAGATGGGGGCCAGCAATGATAGAGTGCAGCCATATGGACCAGACCATGGTGACATAATTTCTGGGAGAAAGCTAGAAGTGGGGGAGTAGCCTTCACCTCTTCTAAGGAGTTTGACTTCAGTTCAGGTGTCCACTCTTGATCCTGCTAGGACTAATGTAATCACCAGAACAGGCTTCTTCCAGCCTTCCCCATCTCTATGGGCTTGTCTGATCATCCAGACTGTGACCATGGCCAATAGACCTACTCTGCTCAACCTGATCAAGTGTGGGATAGCACCCTGGTCAATGAGAATGCTCTGCTGTCCTTGCTGCCACCCTTGAATGGATCTCTGCTTGCCCAGACTCCTTATAGCTGCCCTTCAATCTAGCTAGATCGGATATTTCAGATTATTCTGGAAATAATTATTGAAATCAACTCAAGTAAGGAAGATGTTTTAGGTGGTATCCTTTAGTATCCATTCAAAATAATTAATTTCATTCCCAGCTGCAACTTAACTAAAATATCACACTTTACAAAAGTGCTATAGTGAAAAAATATCTCTGAGGGTGGCATGTTGTTAGCCGAGCTGTCAATGACACTTCAGTGACACCTAAAGCTTCTTCAGTGGCCCCCCAGCAAATTGCTCTTGTGCAAATATTTGTTACAATTATGGAAATACTGGGAATTACTTAAATCTTCTGTTTAATTATAGCAAACACACTCTCTTGACCACAATGGGTCTTCTGCTAGTGGAAGTGAACATTCTGTGATGCTATGAAGTGGTGGAGAGGCAGATCCATGGAAGGGCAATATTCTTTGCAGTGTACTAAACTTTTCACACTGTTCTTTCAGCTTTGTGCTGTCAGAGCTTTGGCCAGGGCTGTTTTTTTTGCAGTGGATACCAAGTGTTGAACATACTTTGCATCTTTTCTTGTCCTGCTTTTATTTCTCTATATTTGTGGTATCTGTTATTGATTGAATAGCCAATCTTTCAGCACTGTTTTAAAGCCAAGATTTCCCTAATAGAACTGATTAAATAGACTGTAGCCTGACAAAATAGTTCCTTGTACTAACTTGTAAAGCCTGGGGATGCTTCTCTGCTATTTGAATGCATTCTGACTTAATTTTATTTGTTAAACTAAATCAGTTCCAAGTAAGAGTGAATTCTGCTCTATAGATGATAGACTGGTCTTGCAAGGACACCAGCCAGCACTCTCAGCAGCAGTGGACACCACCTATCAGGTGACTTGTATGGGCTAAAACTTCTCAAGAGACCCTGACTTGATTCTCTTCCACTTCTGGTAGATCCCCTCCTCCTTAAACCATGTCTCGAAACTCAGGAGCTCAGGAGATGGTTCCTGGGGAACAGTGAGACAAAGGAGGCATTCAGTAAGCTCATCCCCATCTGCATCAACTGTCACCAAATCATCTACCCCACGCAGCACTGGACACATTTTCATTCTCTTACTACCCACGTACATGTAGAAACTCTTCTCACTGCCCTTGATGTTCCTGGCAAGCCTCAGCCTGAGGTGAGCCGTGGCCGCCTTGGTGCCATCCCACCATGCCTGTTTCATATTTCTAGGTCCCTGTCTTGTAGCTTCTCCCAGCTCTGTAGCCTGCCCTCTTGGTTGGGAGCTCTGTCTAGACAAGGCTGCATCCCAATACCACACTTCCTATTTTTGTGAGAATTTCCCTTTAGATTTGAAAAGACAAAGTGTAAAGGCAGAGATTTCCTTCTGCGCTTAGCTCGGAGAGCACACGATGACTTGAATTTCTCTTTCTTCCTTCTACTGGGACAGCACAGTCTTCAGCTTCTTACCTGACTTTTAGCTCTCTCAAACATTCAAGATGCTGTTTGGATGAGTGTTGACTTGTAGTGCTACTGAATCATGAGCTGCCAGAAGAGAGTATTTATAGCTGCCATGAATGTTTATAGAAATGGAGAAACAGAAACTTTGCTTATACAGACAAAAGAGTTTTAAGAAGTGTTTACTCTAGAAGGCAGAGTTTAACTCTGACATGATTACATGATACTGTTGATACCCTGCAAGCCTGGGCAGATCCCTGGACATTTGTTCTAGGGCCATAGTGACCTCCACATGCTTCGTTTAATGGCAGATGAGAGAAAGAGATGTTATTTGCATCCAATCAGGTATAATGGGCTAATCTGTTTACCTACATAATCTGTGAGTCACTAGCAAAGTGTCAGAAATCTGAGGAGAACAGAAGAGAATAGCTCATGGTTTTGCAAAGCTCATTTTCAAGGTAAACAGTCCTCTGCTGCTCCTTGGTGTGCGATATGATTTCCATTGTATTGAGAGATGTATTGTATTCCAGGAGGATGTGCTCCAGTGCTGAGCAGATGAAAGGATTAAAGGGTTTTCTGTGGTCTGTTACCTTCCTTCTCTTGGGGTGGGGAGTGAGTTCCTGTGAACACTTCATTTGAGACCCTAGAGTCTGAGTATGTGGAAACTTGGACAGGAAATTAATTTTCAATATGTTTTAACGTGTTCCTAGGCCCTAGTATCTGGTAGCTTCTCAGAGAGAACTGAATGAATTTCCCTGTGTAACATTAACCATGTCACTACTGGAAAGTGGACTTTTTTTGTTAAGCCAGTGATGTGTTAAGGCAGGGGGCTAGTAGAAGATGGCTCAGGATCTTGGAAAACTTGAAATAGATGCTAATCAGGAGGCCTGTGAGATGCAGATCCTGTGTAATGTTAGCAGGAAATGGTGTGGTTTTTTTTTAGATTCAAACAGCTTCCCAAGTCTCACTTTGTCCCAGTGAGTGGTAGGTGAATACAGGAATGTGAATAGGAATTGAAATAATGCTTTTCCTAACAAGTCTTGTTCTGAGGGAGTGTAGAGTTGCATCATAAGCGCATGACCATAGCAACAAGATGGTGAAATGCATCTTGCAACAGCTACTGATCCCAGCCACTATGATGTCTTGAATTATTCCTGATGTTGGTATTTCTGAAAGCACATCTTACAGAATTTCTACTCTATAGGAAATCTTAAATGCCAATTTTTCTTTGAATTGTGACAAACCCAAGTTGGGAATGTTGAAATTCTCTGCCATTGAGAAAGGCTGTCTTGTGACATGCCTCATGGGGCAGCAGGCTTTTATCTTGGCCAAAAGACAAGAGTGAGGTTTTTCTCATCCCAGAACCTGTAATTCCTGGGTTTGTAATTCCTTGGATGTTTTTACCTGTACCTCTCCCATCATAAAAAGATGTCGTGTCGTCCAAGGGCCTCAGTTGCTTGTGTTGTTTTTTTTTTTCCATGTAAATGCATTGTACACAGATCTCTTGTCAATTTCTGAGGCTGGTTTAGCTGCCAAGATTTAGATTGGGTCTCCTCAGGTGACATGCTGGGTGTTGCTGCCATGTTTGTGTCAGGAGTGCAAGGCAAAACTGTGCTTATGAAAAGAAATTCAGTTGCTAAAATTTTGCTCTGAAGGACTGTCCCATCCTCATGGCACTTGTTCTTTTAGACAGTGCTCATGTAGACAGCTAACCTGGGTAATGACACAGACTTCATGATGGTGCCTGGAAATAAATCATTTCAGGTGTCAAATGGCTTCTTCTGCATATAAACTGATCTACAAAAGGATTTTATTTTTACAATATCATCATTTTAAAAAGTTAGCTAGTCCTTGGAATTTCATTTAGGATTTAGGCTTTTGAAAAAGCAATTATCGATTTCTGTTTTAGCATGTGTCATGACTGCATAGGTGCCACGTAAATTGTCGTGAAATAGTTTTCCACAGGAATAGAGTGTAAGTGTATGAGTGGCTTCCAGAATTTAGATTCCAGCTTGCCCCGTTGTGCTGACGTGGCTCACGCACACCTCATCTCTGTTGGACAGACCTGCTGTCCAGTTCTGGGAACAGACATGAGAAAGACACTCAGGACTGGTGATTCACAGTAGGCAGATAACTAGGTTATGAAAATTAAAGTTTCCTCTACTTCAGACTGTTAACGTATGCAATGAATAGAAATGAAATGGTGAGGAAGAGTGGATGACATTTCCACAGGCAATGTAATTGCATTACAGTGTAACCCCCTGTGATACAGTCTTCAGAACCATTTCAGGTATCATCGTTAGAAGTCCTTTGGTGCCTGTTTGAATTTTAGTTTAGTTTATATTGTGTATGTACTCTTTGTCATATATGCTGCAGTATGGTCCTTCTCTTCTAGGAGAGACAGTATTTCAAGTAGAATTATAGAATGGTTTGGGTTGGAAGGGACCTTTCAAGGTCATCTAGTCTACCCCTCCTGCAGTGAGCAGGGACATCTGCAACTAGAGCAGGTTGCTCAGAGCCCCAGCCAACCTCACCTGGAACGGTTCCAGGTATGGAGCACCTACCACTTCTCTGAGCACACCTGGGCCAGTGTTTTGCAACCCTCAGTGTAAAAAATTTCTTCCTTATATCCAGTCTAAACCTCTTTATTTTTTTTAAACCACCACTTCTTGTTTTGTCACAACAGATCATGCTAAAAAGTCTGTCCTCATTGTTCTGATAGCCTCTTATTGAAAGGCTGTGATAAGGTCTCCCTGGAGCCTTCCTCAGGCTGCACAATGCCAACAATCTCAGCTTGTCCTCATAGGAGAGGTGTTCCAGCCCTCTGATCATTTTGTGATCTCTTCTGGACCCACTCTGACAGGCCCATGTCTTTCTCGTGCTGAGGACCCAGAGCTGGACGGTTACGCTTGCTTCAGGTTACTAAAGGCTTTCTTTTTCATGGACTTGAAGGAAAACCCTGGTTTGCCCTATGCAACACAGCCTCAGCCAGGCCTGTGAGCTGCTGGGCTCATGCTGCATCTCAACGAGCAGAGAAGCAAATGGAAAAACAATTAGTCTGTATAGCTGCATTTTTCTGGAAGTCCTGCTTTTTTTTACCAGCACTCGGCAGGCAATGTCAGACTCCAGGAATTTAAAGGACAAATCACTGCTCCTCCTCTGAAATGCTGGAAGAAGTGTGGTGTTACATCACTACTCAAGAGCTAGACAGACAGACATGGTTGCGAAAAGCTTTTCAACCATCACAACACAGCTCCTGGCTCTCTAAGCCTCCTTACCTTTCACAAAGGTTTCCTGGCCTCTACTCTGCAGCATTTTGGCTGCAAAACAGAGGGTTTTCACTTTATTTGAATTCTTAAAGTTCTTCTGGCTGGAGATGAGGTAATCACACTATTCTTACTATAAAATGCCTCACTCTTGGGAGTTTCTTCCTGGTAGAGTGAGAGCATTAACGCCTGTGAGGAGAGAAATATTTTCTGCCTTTACAGATTTTATCCTTTTTGGTTATTGCATTCAAGTTCCTCTGCAAGACAAGAATGTTGCTATTCCATGTTATGTACCGAGGAATTGTGAATTTTTCATGTTATTCTGTCAGTACCAAGTGACCTAGTCTGTATTTCTCCTGCCTGTGCTTTAGTGTAAGTCACAGATAATTTAGGCAGCCATAGGAAGCTTTATGATTTCAGACAATTTAGGAAGATTTTCCAAAAGATCTAAGGGCTTTAGATGTCCAAAATGCTCTGAATCATCCTTTGTTAGGTGTGCAGCTCTGTCTACTGCTGAGGCGAGAAGGTTCCTTTTATAGGTCTTCTGAGTCACAGCTTAGTCGGATTCCCAGAGCAGCAGGAGGAGGAAGATCAGGCTGGAGTGGGTCCATGGATTTGCTTCCTTCCATGGGCAAGAAGAATTTCTGGGCTCTGTCAAAAGGAGCCCTGCTGGCCCTGACATCTGCAAACGGAGCTCATAACACTAAATCTTTCTTTTGTGGGACATGGTCTCTAATGATCCGTAGAAGCTCTTACAACTGGTGAGTATAACTCAAGGATGGACATGCTGTTTCAGAGCAAGGGTCCTTCCAGCCCCATGCCCATCTCCTGCAGTGGTGCCTGGGGAGAACAGCACAAGCCATTTCTCCCCAGTCTGATGTGGTTTCCGACTAGTTAACCCGTAATTTTTTTTTGTGTGTGTACTTATGCACTTCCCCACACAACACTTGCAGCTTGTTCTAGAGCCCCAAAGGTGTCAAACGCTCCTACTAACCTTGCCACAAAGCTATTCCTGATCCTCAATGTCCCCTTATGCTCTATCTTGGAGCACAGTGACTACAAATCTGTGGGTTTCCTTACAGCATTCTTCTAGCCTGTCTCACTTAGCTGGTTTGCCAGTGAGCAGCCAAGAGAAGAGCTCCTGCTTGTGGAGCTGGGGAGCTCCTGGACCCCAGTGGGACAAAGGGCTCTTCCAGATGCTCCTTGCAGCTGGAAAATCTGTTGTGCTCATAGGAATGCTTGGGACCCCTTGTGGTTTTCCTCTGACAGAGATTTGGTTAATCTGTAAGAAGTGCATCTGTTAAAAAGATAAGTTGGTCTTTCCTTTCTAATCCTTTGGCACTCTTGTTTGTGAGCTTGGAGCAGAGCGAGTCCTGTATGCTCAGCACTCAAACGTGAAACTGCCCTGTGGGGTATTGCAGGCACCTCCAGGATCCAAACATCATTTAAAATGCATAATCTGGGGTGGTTTCCACCACTGTGAGGAGAGACGTTTCTAAATTGTGTCCCCGTGGCTTCCATGGTCCAGCCTTCTTGGTCAGAGCCGAGCTGTCACCTTCTGGGGAGAAACCTCTCTGGTAGATCAATCAAAAAGTGACCAGGCTTTTCAGTGAAAGGGAAAGAAAAGGACAATGAAGAGCAGAGGAAAGAGCTGGGAAGCAGAGGCGGTGGAGGGCGAGCGGGAAGCGTGGCCCCACGGTGGCCCTGCAGACGTGCTGGTGAGCACTCCTGCTCCTGTGGGCTGTCCTCGGGTGCAGCCGGAGGTCCACGTCATGTCTGCTGCCCCTTCCTGCACCCCAGGCTCCCAGCCCCCGGATGAGAATGATGTCAGGCTCTGTGCTCGATTTATTGTTTTGTTTGGTTGGTTTTGTTTTGTTGTTAAAGTGCAGAATAATCCTAAAGCCAAATGCAGTCAGCCCTCTTCCTCCCTAGCCACAACACAGCAAAGGGTGCTACAAACTCGGGGCTGGAGACTGGGCACTGAGTGATGTACCAAGTACAAGCAGCCACCAGTGGACATTTGCCCAATCTCATGTTGCACCTTCTCTGTTTTTGCCCTTCCTGGACCTTTCTGTTGCCATCCTTCCTTTGCTCTCGCCATCTACTTTCTTCTCTTCCTATGTCGTCTTCATTGCTGTCTTTCTCTTCTTCTTCCCACTACCCCATCACCTCCCTTTGCTCCATCTTCAACTGCCTCTTTATGATGTTTTCCTTTTCCTACACAAGGGGAGTAATCCACCGTACTGCTGTTGTTTTTGTTTTTCTGCTGGGTTGTGTCTTCCTGAAAAGGAAACTCTTCACACGGGGGGTCTGTGGTGTTTGTTTCCAGGCCACAAATGCTGTTCCCCATGGAGGCCTCTGGGTGCCATGACAATACCAATAGTGATAATTAATGAAGCACTGCACGTACGGAAGAGGTGGGAGGACTGACGACATGGGGCTGACATTTGGGAACATAGATGGTCATTACTGAAAGCCTGCTGAGATGTTTCTCTTGCAATTGCGGAAGCATTTACGGCTTCAGACTGCTGTTAACTCCCAGGAGTTACCCATTAACACACAAGCAAGGCACAGAGCTATCGGAATTTAAACATAGAGTAAACCTATGCACAAGTGGCTTTAATAAATGATAGCCACAGGTGGAAGGAAACATGTCAGGCCAGGTCCTTGCAAGCTCTGTCCAATTGCTGTTGGCCAATGTAAATACCAGCCAAGGCCTTATTGACTCTAACTTGCTTTTCCATACAGCAATGTTTATCAACATGTATATGTGGGCAGTACGTGACAAACAAGCTCACAATGCAGTACCCTTTCCCATGTCTGTCTCCACCTGAGAGGAGGTATTTCTGGGTTTCCTCTAGCATACTGTGGCAACATGCAGTGATGCACCATCAAGTACTTGTGGTGCTCTTCAAAAGACACTGAGATGAGCACTGAAAACTGGCTGTGAAGACAATTGTCTACTCCTCACAGCCTTTACAAGAAACTTCTTGAAGTCTTTGTGCCTGGAGAGAGCTCTGTGAGAGGAGAGGGGGGAGTGAGAAGATGTGGGGGAATGGCAGGAGGGGGCTGCATCCCTTCTCCAGGCTCCTGGAGTAGCAGTCAAAACCCAATACATTTAATTTCAATCTAGACATGCTGCACACTTAGGCTGTCACTGCATCGTCTCGCTGCAATGACACTCAAGATCAGCCTCACTGCTCTTAAACTGTAGCAGGTCTCTTACTTCTGGTTCTCTCCAACTTTTTTGGAGTGCCACTTGCCTGACCCTTGGGTGATAGGTTTGGTGTCTTTTATAGATGTCCTTTGAGAGTTGGATAGAAGGTGTCAGGCATTTCCTTACACTGGATGTGCTGAGGTGTGCCTCTCATGTGTTTTGAAATGATGTGCTCTTCTCACCACTTATACTGCAGCATCACTGGTGGTAGCCCCAAGGACCATGGCATTGCATAAAGGGGTTCTTTTTGTTTACATTCCTAAGTTTCTTGTAACTCTGAGAGAGTTTCCAACCATGCAGGCAGACCGAGTCTCCACTTTTTGCAGAACAAAATGTTGTCCCCTTTCCAGCACGTGGGGGCTGCTCTGTGGCTGAACTTTGCTCTGTGACTGCATGGTTTGGGTCCATGATTGGCCTGACCCCCAGTACTTCAGTGCTCTGTTTTCCCCCGAGGCTGGTGGAAGGGGGAGGAGGCAGACGTGATGGCACGTCGACTTTTGCGCTCCTCGCGAACTGTTCCTGTGCGCCCTGGAGCGCGTCGGATACGTCACCTATGGCTCAAAGGGGTTTGGTATCAACAGTTGGCTGGTTGGTTCCTTTCTCTGCAAGTGTGCGTATGAAGGGCTAGCATAACAGTCTAGAACAAACAAATAGGTTTTCTTTTTCCCATGGCCAATTTAAGTATATTTGTTTTGTTTCCCAGAGGCACTTTTGCTGTGCTGCCAACATGACTTTTTGTGCATGACAATGACTCTGCTTTGCATATAGGGTGAATTTTAAAAACCTTCTCCTTCTTCGAGTTCACTTGAGGGCAGTATAAAATATCTCTGACCTTTCCTTAGCTTTCCATCCTCCAAAGAACGTATACACATTATTTTAAACATCTTTATTTCTGTAATAAATTCTGAAACATCATTTGAGTGCTGAAATCATATTTTGGCCACAGTGCTTCTTTTATAGAGCATGAGTCTGGGAGTACACTAGCCTGTCCAGACAATGCTATCTCAGCCAACTGGCTTCATACCTCTATTACAGCCTCTCCCCATATGACATTCAGAGCCTCTTTTTGTTGCCAAAAATTTTCTCTGACCTCTTGCAAAACTGACACGAGTGCTTCTTTGCTCCAGACTCTACTCTTTGGCGCTTCTGTTCAGAAAGAGGGTTTCCCCAAAGGAGGTAGATGAGCTAGGTTTGGCCACCTGCCTAATTCCCCTGCTCCCTCCCACTCTCCAGCAAGTCATGAAGGGCAGGAAAGGGAGGGGAAAGCAGGTGGGTCTTGAAGATTTACAAGATGGGGTAGCTCCCTCTAGTATGGAAAGGCTACAGGTGTAACTGCTGGCATTAGAAAGGCAAGTCTGGTCGCCAGAGGAATAAAGGCAACGTTTGGCTACTTGCCTGCTATCTTCTGAGCCTAGTTAGCAACTGACCGCCTTATAATTTTGAGGATGGAGAGACTGTGACAGGTTCACCAAGAACCGGTGGCTCTCCAGAGCATTTCAGTAAGGGATGACCCTTGCATCTTTTCCATAACTGCAAAATCTCGTTAACTTTTTGATCCAAAATCAGTGTTCATGCTGAAATCTAGATTTTGCTCTTCCAGGAAATCTGCTTTTGCAGACAGATTCCTTTCTGTGAAGTACAAGGCCGATCACGAAGTGAGAGAACATTTGCATGGACAAGTGGTAGGCAGGAAAAGATCTGTCATCCTACAAAAATTCTCCCATTTCATGGAGGAAGACACATGAAAACTTAAAGTTGTGGCTTTTTAAAGTGGAAAAACCAAGGATGGAATCAGTGAAGAAAGAGTGATCCTGCACACTGAACTTATTGATAGCTAACATACTCACCTGGAGGATTAGGGCATTGCAAAATCTGAGCACTTGTCCAAAAGCCTTCAGAAGAGGGTAACCCTCCCATTATCAAATGGAGGGGAAGGGGGAAGTCTCAGCTGTGTTTTGACTAAGAAATTCCTTGCTAGACCTGAGAAACTTTTCCCAAGAATAGTTCAGTTGAACTTGGCTTGCTTCCATAAAAATACTGCATTCCGACAAAAAACAGATTTGTCCAAAAATTTCCACTGAACTAAAGTGGAGATGTTTGCTTACTTCCCAGAATATGAAAGAGGTGAAAGCAACGTCATATTTTCTATTGAGGGGAAAAAAGTGTTTTCCAGTTCTGAATGAATGTGGCTCCACACGTCCACTCCTTACTCACTATGAGTCCACTCAATATGCTGAATATTATTAAGCAAAACAAACTTCCCACTAAAGATGCTTTTGTCTAAGATCAGGAAAAGTCCAGGACCCAGACTGAAAAAGGTTATGAGTGCCTGGACGTGGCCCATGAGGTCTGAAAAGATCTACTTCTTTACTGTGTCTGCAAACAGTACTTTTTTGTTTAAAGATTAAAGATGGGTGGGTTAAAAATCTAGAGGCTTTATATATAGATGGGACATAAGTTTATAAAAAAAAACAAAAAACCCTGTGAGTAAAATACCATATTGCTTATCTAAACATTAAACTCAACCAATGGAACCTTAGCACTGCCCTTCCATGGATTTTTTTTTTGTGCCCCCCCTGTTATCATTGATATATTTATTTTAAAATTGGTTTCTTTTCACCTGCTTGACTTCTAATATCATTGTGAAGTAGGGCTGAAGCTGTTTATTGCCTAATATGCATTTCTTTATCCTAATAGGTATGTTTTTCTTTTAAGTATTAACTTCCCTTCATTGAAATATTCCTGTTAGACTCTATTCTAAATTAAAATTGGTCTTTTTCTTATAATCTAGTCTTGTGTAAATAATGAACAAGAAGCTTAAGAGAAATCTTATTACGTGCTGCTCTGGAGTATTTTAAATTCTGAAGATTAACACTTAGAAAATGTATATTATCAATTTACAACTAGATTTGGAGATGCATGCCAGTGTTTATCTCGCAAAGCAATGAACACAGAATAGTTGAACTGGTTTTGCAACCGATTTTTTTTTTTTTTTTTTTCAGCCAGGCCAGTAAAGAGCTCTTAATATGGTATAAAAATGAAACTGGTTTCTTCTGCTGCTTGTTGTTGGGGTGTTGCCGCACTCCCCGAACGCACACCCCTGCCTCTGAGATAGTGTGTCACTGGGATGCAGGCATGTGCACACTTGTGTGGCCACATGTGCACGCATTCACTTTGACATCTTTTGAGGAGCTCTGGATGAATGGGCAGCTTTTACAGAGGTCATTTTTGTAGTTCTGGTTTAAATCCACAAGTTTCTCATCTGTGGTTGACTGGTCTTCTCCCTTTCCATTAGGAATGGTCATCATATTCCTTCTTAAAAATAGGTCTGAAGAGAGGAACTACCTTTAAGACAGGGTAGTAGTTTTAAGATAGAAATTAAGGTATACATAATGTTGAGGCACACCTTAGTCAAACCTGTCATGGATGGAGGATCTGGTGTCTGACCCTGTTTTGTGCTAGAGGATGGACCAGGGAGCTCCAGAGGTCCCTTCCAGCCCAGTTGTGTGATCCTACCACTGCTAGTTGTGTTCATTGCTTATGATACCACAAATCACACACAAAGCCTTTGCCCAAATCATGGTAAGCTGCAATACTTACCACAAAAATTATCAGATATTTGCTGGTATATGAAATTTAGGCAGTTATTCTGGTAAGTGAGCATTAGCATGAGATTTTTCTTTCAGTGAGGCACACACAACATGCATATCTTCTAAATAAAAAGTATGTGCCACTTGCAAAGTAGGTGCTTCATTTGCACTTCAAATTGAGTTGCTGGACAGCTTTCCATTACTCAGGAAGGATGTCTTCCCACCTTACAGTAAAGAGAATAAAATCTTAATTTCTCTACTTCACTATTATTCTAGGAAACACACCTTGGTCCCTCTACCCAACTGACAGCAAGTGTGCTGTGAGATTTGCAGATTGAGGCAGCAAGCCCAAAGTCTGAATCCCTGAAGAAGATTCCACATGATCACCTTAATCATCTGATAATAAACATGACTCAGCCATTGTTATAACAAACTAGATCATACTAGATTTGCCTAGAAAAAGAGGTGGGCTGAAAATCCAGATTTTCACATAACTTACATCAAGCTGCAAGATAGTATCAATGGGACAGTGCTGAATATAAAACTATATCCACCTATGGCTTCACTCCCAGCTAGGCTGTCAAAATTCTGTAGATTGTCTATCTTAGTAGAAGAGAAGAAAAATTTGAACAGTTATGGAATGCAGTTAAAAGCAGGAAATACAAGCCTGTAGCTACAGTCAGATTGGTAAAAAACAGGTGAATAAAATAAGCTAAAAAGAAAACAAAGTTCAGAAAAAATTTACTTTTATGCAACTTGTTTTTCAAGTAAATGCACTTTATTTCTCACTGTCTTAGAGTTTGTGCCCTAAGGGTTATGAGAAACAAGGAAGGCAGCAGGGAAAGGAGGAGGGGATTTTATTAAAGGAACTGAAAGTGTGCAAGTGTTAAATTCTTTTTGATTAAACGTCAACACTGGAGTAGGGTAAATCTGAGGAGAATCAAGTGTGGCTGTGAACTAGAAGGTGGGGCTGGCTTCATGCAAGTCACGCATATCTAGACTAGCCTGAAATCTGATGACAGGTTGCTCTGTCAAAACTTTATTCGAGTGGGTGCATTTATTGCCATTTAATAATATGGAATCTTATTCATACACTCCCATGCAGCCTACCCATTCATGTGCTGAATCACAAGTAATGTAACATATTTTCTAAAGGAAGGACTTTCCTGTGGAAATGAAGCTAGAGGCAAATAAATTAAAAATGTATTAGTCACTCAAAATTTATATCTCTTTCTGACTCCCAGTACCCTCAGTAACTTTGATAGCTATGGAGAATGAACAAGCAGATTTAATGTGATGGGAAGTGGTACATCCTTCTCTTAGTCTAATTTTTTTTCTCAGATCAACCATTATGAAAGTGCTGAAGCAAAAAGTTCCTCAGATTATCTTCTGGTTCCTGGTATGTAAAAGAAGAAGAAACAAAATCTTTTTTTTTGTTTTCTTAAATAAAATTTTGTATTAGAGGCTGATCTTGTAGTACCTCACTACAACTAAAAGCAGAAGTGACAGAGATCTCATGGGGACCTTTTCCAGTAAACTTCCTTGCCCAAATTTGCAAAGTCAGGAGATGCAGATAAGCTCTTCAGTTTTTCAGAACTCATTTCTAAATCTGATGCACAGTTACAGAAGAGTTTTTCCAAGCTGCTTCTTAGTACTAAGTGTTGCAAGGTGTGGTTCCATGTTGAGTGACACCTGAGGATTTTTCAGCTCCCCAACAAATTACATAGGAAAATGGCTTTGTGACCTGGAAATGGAGACTGGAAAGTACCACTACAATAGCTGGCCCTGGTTCCTAGAAAAGGACATAAGCTTTGCAAATTATGTTTGCAGCAGAACACAGTTATTCAAATCATGTGCAACTTCAATGTCAAATTAATGAGATAGCTGAAGTCATTGTAGACTTGACTACTGAATAAGCAAATACTTAAGATGCTAGTAAATGTTCACTTGTTTGCATAGAAAGTTTGAAGGGAGTCATGAGAAATATTTGCAACCAAGGGTGTCCGAGGAAGTGACTTTAAAGAGGAAATCAGCTTTCTAAAAAATGAGGAACATTGGGGTTTTCTATTCACAAAGCCTTCATATGGGGATTAGACTCTATGACATTTAAAGGTCCCTTCCAGCATTCTGTGGTTCATAAGAGAAATAGTTTTATTTCTGCATTGCTTTTCAAAATTAGTCTGTGAAAGATTATTGATCTTGGCTTACTCATGAACCATCCCCTGCTCTTATTTATTCTGTATCTTATTTAAAGTGATATTTTAACTGAAAAGCCTTACCCATTTAGCACCTACTTACTAAGTGATGCAGAGAACTTTCCAGCACTCTGGGGGTGCCCTGGGCTTCAATATCAAACAGAAGGGCTGCAGAGATGCTTTCAGAAGCGCCAATGAGCTAGAGAAAAAGAAACCTTGGGGTCTGTTAAAGCAGCATGGCTTTTCTTATCTCTAATTAAATGTTTTGATGTTTGTTTTGTACTTATTGGAAACACTAACTTGGTCTTCGTGGGGGTGTGAAGGCCCGAGCCATGAATGTTTGTCTCAAAGATAGCCTTGCATGGAGGACTGGATGTGTGGCAGAGCTGTGTGAGCTGGGCAGAACATGTCTGAGCATTCACCACGCTGAGAGGAGCCCAGCACGTGTGTGTGAGTCACAGGCTGTTCCAGAGGACCCCCAGGGCACACCGCCAGCCTGCCCCCTGCCCCGCCCGGGGAGGCGCAGCA
>NW_008586158.1:0-13151 GCF_000691845.1 Merops nubicus | reverse complement strand
CCGCCACGCTTCTGCTCCACCGCCCACCCCCGAAGCTGAGACGGCTCCAGCCCGATGGCGCTGCGGGCCCGTGGTGGTAACTGCTCTGGTGAATCTCTACCGACCGCTTGCTTTCTTTCTGCCTTTTATTTTCACTCTGTCCTATCGCTACTCTTTTCTAACATATTTCTTGTTTTGTAATGGAAACTGCATTGGGTATACGGCATTTGACCTCATTTGTGTCTTAATCTCGCCTCTTGGGACCATATCAAAACCTCCCCCCGACATCGGATTGGGACAGGGGGTTGTTCATTTGTTCCTTACATTTTCCTCAGAATGAAGGAAGCATCCTTTTTCTTCACACTGAGGAAGAATATGTGGAAACTTCTGTACAATGTTGTATCCATTTCTGTTTACTGAGCAGAAAAGCTTTTGTAACAGAATGAAAAACGTATCTCATATAGATCATAGATTTATAGAATCATAGAATAGTTTGGGTTGGAAGGGACCTTAAAAATCACCTAGTTCAAACCCTCCTGGCAAGTGGTTACTGAGAACATCCAAGCTTATTTACTATACAGGAATTCCAGCTTGCTTTTGGGATGATTTAATATATTTTGCTTGATCTGTAAAAGAACCTTCCACGGTCAGGTTGGGAAATTTTCTGTTTACCATTAAGATTGGGTCAGTTATGATGACAAACATGGAAACTTTTAATCCAGCAAACAATGACAACAATTTGGATTTATTGTTCTAGGGCCAGAAATGTATCCTGAATTTGTCTGAGATTCTACCCATTTTTTGGGCACTGAGAAAATTCAGTCTGTTTCTAATTTAGAAATGCATTTTTTTTTTTCCCCTGCTTTTACTGAATTTTTCTGTGCTGTAGAAATCTTGGGCCTCATTTACTTGGAATGACCTCTACTTCCCTGCTTCATTCAACATAATAGCTTTTTAACAGCTTCTCTAAGATGCCATTGGATTATTCCGTGTGGCATCCCAGCCTCAGGTGAGAAGCAGTATTTCACAGCTAAGCAAGCTCAACTCAGATTTGTTTTAATTAGTACCTATGACTGCTACTTAGCAACTCTGCCTTTATTTGTTAGGCAGGATTAATTAGAATTTTCTGGGCAACAGGCTCAAAAGCCACAACTGAAGGGATACCAAGTTGTGTCAGTTCTTCAGGTAAAGTTTTGAAGGTTCTGGAGGATGTATCTGGAGTCAGCATCATGTCTTTTAGCTGTGTTTTGTTGCTTTGTCACGGTTCACTGAAGCTTTTCTGGGTTTCAAATCATACTGAACAATTGATGCTTTTGCAGTGCCACAGAGCAGGGTTTTTACACCAGAGGTGTGTTGCTTCTCACAATGCTGCTTCTTATCTGTGAAGACCTCGCCAGCATAAATTCAGAAATATCCTTATTAGCAGGCATACGTTAGAGCGTTACGCTAAAGCCATTATGACTTGCACGTTTCCTTGATGAACACTTATGAAAACATTTTCTTTGAGTAAATATTCATGATCCAGGGGAAAGCAAGGTGAGGTGAACTGCCAGTTGGGGAACATGACTTGTCCAGCTGCCACCTGGCTGCTCAATGGTGCTTGATGCAATGAGCATGGCTTTCGCCATTTTTTTTCCCCCTCATTTTGGGGCGTGTGTGTGCATTTCAAAAGATTTATGTGCTCTCACAGAAAAGTCTACCACAAACGGAGTCCTTTTGCAGAAAATGAATGGGTGTTAAAATTCCCTGTCAGCAGGGCAGGTTTGAACACGGGTGCTTGCACACACCTACATCCCCGACTGTGTAAGCCTGAAGTAATGCGCTACACCCGGTTACCGTCAGAAAACACCATGCAGGGCACAGATGTGTTTCCTCCAGGGTCCCCCTTTACTTTTTGGGAGTGTTTTTGGTTTTGTCCTAAGACAGAAGCATGAACTACTACTTTGTCGCTAAAGATCTGGGGCGTTTGCAAGCATGATGCTCCCAGTTACGTGACACTTTGGATTTTCCCAGTGCCCTTCTGGTAGTGGCTGCTAACGAAGAGGCAAAAAGGGAATGGTTGGATTCAGTACATTAGAAGGTGCAATGTATTTTCAGCTTTCTGTAGATGTGCCCTGCAAACGGTGAGATCCTCAGCAGGCGTGCAGTGAGTTGGTGCAAAATTAGGTGCTTTGAATATGATTTACCTTCTTCTGCCAGACTTGGGGTTTCCGTGCTTTGCTTTTGATCTGGTGGCAAACACCCACTGGTTGAAATGGTTTGGCTTGCCCAGAGCTGAGGACAAGCAAACAGCATGAGTTAAACCTTGAGTGCTTTGTATTCTGCCCTCTCCTGATGGTAAACTAGTGAGATCTCACAAGCTTTAATATGTTCTTACTACTGATGTTGCTCAACTCCCAACTTGCTCAGGCCACCTCTGGCTGGTTTCTCAAACTTTAGAGTGGTAGTAAGTGAATGCTGAGCTTTTCAGTGGGGTCTTGGGATTTTCAGCCAAGAAAATGCCAGAAAAGAACATAGGTGAATTTCTTGTTCTACTTTTTTTCTTCTTGTTTTCTTGATGTCTGCTTTCTTGTTTGTATTGCTCCTGAACGGCAGAGGAGGAATGTAATGGCTGGGTTGGTGTTTTTTTGTTGGTGTTGTGGTCCCTCTTGCCAATATTAATGAAAAAGTCTGCACATACAGCATAAGTACGCACAGGAGTCACAGACTTTATACTCATTTTAAAAAACAAGTATCAAAGGAACAAAAGTGCAACTTGAAATGGATTATGTTGCTTCTCAGCATAATGTTATTTCAAAAATGAAACTCCTGATTAAAGGAAGAAAAGCACTTGGCTCTTTCCAAAAAGAGTTTTTTTCTATATGATGTTTCTTTGTGATGCTGCTGCATTTCTGCCTTGTAAAGCTCTTTTCATGGCTTTCAGATCTCTTCATTCACCCCCTTTTCCATATTTAGAGACTAGAGCTACATCCTGCTCCTTTCTGTCATATATATATATATATATATATATGTGTATATTCTTGCAGGTTTTTTCCTTTCTGGTCTTCCACAGGAAACAGCACATCTTTGCAATGAGCTTTTCCAGAGCTATTCACCTATTTCAGTAGCTGTGAACAGACAAGGGACAAGTGACGTGGCCATTCCCCTCTACCAAGGTTCCCTGTCTCCTTCCTGCAGCTTGGTCAGACTACCTGTTGACTTTTCTGGATTGATGCTGAAAGTCAAAGGGGTGTTTTCTTGACAAGAAGCAGCTGCTTGTGGAAACAATGTCTCCTGAAATCTGGGTAAAGCTGCCTTGGGAGCATTGGTGCCCCATTGTAAAGGTCAGCGCACCTCCAGTCAGTGTATCAGAAGTAATAAACCTGGTCAGATGCCTGCAGGGCTCCGACTCAGAGTCATAAAGACTTCTTACACAGTGGGCAAGCGAGCAAATGACGTAGGGTAAAAGGCCTTGGTAAAAGTGGTGGTGTACAGTGACCTGCTCCCAAAGCACAGAGCTCTCACTGATGGACATCCCGCCAAAGGTATGACTTAAACACTGAGCCCCTTCCTTTACTGCATTGCCTTGGGTGAAACAGTTACCTCAACTCGGGCTGGAGAGCAAGTATTTAGCAGGGCAGGTTTCCTCTGAGGAACATTCTTGCCTCTTGTATCATCAGGACATGCCCCTGCTCAGAGGGAAGGAGGAGCTCCTTCACAATCAAGCTATCTCATCCATTGTGCACTGAATCCATCAGGACTGGCTCTTCCCTAATTAGGCCAGCAGTCACCTGAAACACCTTCTCCACAGATGACCTTGCTCTTCCCTTCTCTGTGCCACACCTGCCCCACAGCACCCCGCCATCCCAGCAGCCGTGGCCTGTCATCCTCCCGCTCAACCGCCTGGCCCCATTGAGGCCTTGCTTGACCTCCCCGCAAACCAGAAACATGCCAGAAGAATAAACATGTTGAGTGAATGAGTTAACTGGTTATTGAATAAAAAAAGCCCAGCATTGCTCATACGTGGTCTGTGCATGCCTCTCTTCACTCACAACCTCCATGTGCAGCCAGGAGAGGGACTAGAGAAATGCTCTTGCAAGCATCCTCAGGACAGTACAGTTCAGTTCTCGGGCTGAAGATGGTCACTGAAGTTTTAATTTGAGGGAAGTTGCTGGAGGTGTTTAGGTGCCCATGTGCAATACAGGAATATATGAGATCTGCATACTGGCGGAGGTGGAAAGGAGCTACAGAGTAGAGGCAGGAGAACTATCATATTCCCAGGGTCATTAGGAATATAGAGCTGTGGTTCACTAGTAAGAGCCTTCAATCAAAGAAAATTTTGGGTGGTTGGAAGGAAAGTGACCTGGTGAAGGGCTGTGTCTATAGGGTCAGTCACTAGAAAGAGGCAGTCAGAGGGCAAGGCATGAATTTTGTGACGGGGGAGTATTGGAGACAGTAGTGGGGGGCTGAGCACAGAAAGGTGCTTGAGATGGCATTTTGTTAGTGGCTGAGTGGAGCTAGTAGGAGTTGATGAAGGCAGTACATGATCCCCTCAGTTCTCTCCTTCATGGCTTCCCCTCATTTCTTATTAGAAATGCAAACACAGGGATGAGACCAGGTGGCTTCAGAGGTGCTCGTTGTAGGAGAGAAACACATTGCACCAAATCACGCAAATACTGCCTTTCTTTTGATCAAGAACAGCACTGCTTTTGTCCTAGCTCCACTGCCCAGCTTCCACCCCTGCAAAGTTAGCCAATAACCGAGACAAAGATAACAAAGCAGGATCCTTGCACAGAGGGAAGGTGGTCTTCAGAGTTTGTCTGGCACAGGGGTAAGTTACCACTGCTGAAATCATGCAAGTGCAAAGACCTTGTCCAGTGGTTGCTTATATCCCAAAGCAGGTTCCCCTTCTGGAGTAGGCTAAACTCAAAGAGAAACACCTATGGACTGTTCCTGCTTGGCAAAGTCTTAGCACTCAGTGGTGAAAGGAGGTTGATTACACCAACTTGGTGTTGGTCAACTCCAATATTGGACTGTCCTAAAGAACCTGGGTATTCAAGAGGGCATGGCTGGCATCTTTACTATGGTGAAAAGCAGCTGGCTTCTCTAGGGATGCCATGGGGAAATACCTCTTCACTGGTGACTGAAGGGGAAAAAAAGAACTATATTTGGATGATTTTAGTTACAGGCATCTTGAGCTCTGAGATAATTTAATGCCATCTTTAGTTCCCCAGAATTCTCCATGTGATCTTGAGTGGCAAATAAGATGAAAAAATTTTCCTCTTCTATATATAGGGACAACAGGCAGAAACTGGAACCCAGGAGGTTCCATCTGAGCATGAGGAGAAACTTCTTTCTAGTGAGAGTGATGGAGCCCTGGGACAGGCTGCCCAGAGAAGGTGTGGATTATTCTTCTCTGGAGAGATTCCCAAACCTGCATGGCCACTATCTTGGGCAACCTGCTGAAGGTGATCCTGCTTTAGCAGTGGTGTTGGAAAAGATGATCGTCAGAGGTCCCCTCCAACCCCCACCCTTATGTGACTGTATCGTACGAAATATTGTTGAAGGAAAGCACAAACAAATGAGCCCATACAGGTAATGTCTTCAACTTCTTTATATAAACAATTGCATCTTAAAAACATTCTTGTCCTACAAAAATAAAGTCAAAAACAATTCACAGAATTTTAAATAAATAATCTCAAACATACAAATTTATCATGAGCAACTTGAACCCAGCCAGACCCAGCAGGCTGGGTTACAGATAAGCAACTGTTGAAATGTGGCTGCAGAGTACAAAATGCCAAGTGAACATGATTCCTTTCTGAAGCAGCTTGTAACTCAAATGACGTGGTCTGAGGAATTCCTCTTTACCTACCCCTAGACAACTACATTTGTCCAGACTTGTTTCTCTTTGACTCTAAGCTAAACACTTTTCCTTGCTAAAGGCAGAAGGGTGCTGTGAAGAACCATGTCCCAAAGGTGGATCTGAGTGACAATTTTGTGTTTAACAAGTGTCCAAGCAGATTTCACTTATTAGCATATACAGTACTGACCACCTTTTAATACAAGGTTACTGAAGTTTTCCCATTCTTCAGGCTCCAAATAGAAAAAGGAAAACACCCTTCCTTCACTCAAAGCAGTCATACCAAAGACCACCTTGAGTGGGTCGCTGCTATCGACGGCTACAGCTGTTCACACTAACCATTGCAAACTTACACTGTGCAAGGCAATTGGTGTCTCCAAACAAATCAACAGAAACAGGAGTCACAGGCAAGCTATACTGCTGCACGAGCCTCTACAAGTGTCTGAGAGAGCCAGATGAAGTATCAAACTCAAGTCCTTTTCCACAAGTAGTCAAGGGATTTGGGCAGGGGCCCAGAATACCAGGTTGCTGCTCTATTCCAGTCTGAAGTGATTTTTTTTCTTTTTACCTACAGTTCCCCAGCTGTTTTTATGGGAAGATGATCTTCTACATTTCCTCTCTAGAAATTAAAAAAAGATACCCTTATATGCAAAGTTTGAAGTACTGGTACAAGATCCTGTATAACTTCTCCTGCACCAAGATGGAACTAGATAGTTAGTGCTGGATCAGGACAAACATGTCTAGGAGACCTTGTGCTAGCTAGCCAGCCAGTTTTAGTTAAGCTTAAGCCACTTACTAAAAATGCCTTTATAAATTATAAAAGAAAAAAACATTATCCCTCCTCCCCCCAATAAATAGAAGTAGAATTCACCAGTATGGCTTGTGTACATAAGCTACTGTCAAGTCTTGGTGCCTTGAAGTTTTGCTAGATCTATTTCTGTGTTCATTTCTCTGCTCTTTATGTTTATGCAGCTTCTCAGCTTTTGCTGCTGCCCAATAATCTCTGAGTTTTGGATACACAAAGCTATACTGTAGTCATGTCCTTAACTAAAGCTATACTGTCCCTTTGTTCTTAGACGACAAGTTAAAATTAGATTACCAAGTAGACCAGAGAACTACAGCTGTTAAAAGAATACCGATACTTTGACCTAAGTTTAAGACCTCCCTAAACTTGCACAATAAAACATCTGTATCAAAATACAAGCAGCCTTGTACTGTAGCCTGAGAGCCAAGTATTTCTGAGCTCAGTACCTTATTATCATCCCCTTACACATATAATACTTATGTGACATATGCTTCAAAAACCAAGTAGGATCCAAGGGAAGTTCCATTTTCTTTAAATAATTACATTATAAAAGTATAATGCCACATGAAAGTAGATTGACACATAAAACCAAACATATAAATTACTGTACAAAGTGCCTTATCTGCAACAAGGGAGAGGTAGTATCAACAATAAATGCAATGCATTTTCTGGCTTTATATAAATCAGCGAGTCTCAAGTATATGTATTTTTGTTAACCTTGGAGTGCTTGTACTGAGTTCAGTATCTTTTGTAGCATTTTTCATTAAGTCTTTTTTTTTTGTTGTACTATTAGTTCAATGGCCTGTTTTCAAGTTTAAGAAGTTGCTGAGGCAGTAACTTTTGTAGTGTTATGTGACCTATCAAGCGAAAAGACAAAAAACCCACCAAAACCCCTTTGTCAAGTATCAAAACAACATTAAAAAACAAAGTTGGAATCTTTGTCCACTTTGGAATACATAGTTCTGTTACAGAAGACTTTAAACAAGGGATTCATTACTGCAGAGCTCTAACACAGAAAATCCCTTTTGTAAATGGAAGTCTTACCCAAGTAAGGACTCTAGGGCAACCTCCACAATGAAAATGCTCAAGTTTTGTTTTTTAAATACTAAGCCATAAATAAAATAAATTAGTTAAATAAATAAATAGATGGATTTTTTTTACAACTCGGCAGATCGCTCTTTCAGTAGTAGTGTGGGGTTGATATCTTCCATTGCTGTTTTTGAGGTACTAACATTGATAGTTGCCTCTGTGGGTTCAGGACTTAAGACGTGGAAAGCGGTGAAGGGACAGCCTTTCACATTGTGGCAGATGAGCTTCTGTAAGGAGGCAGTATTGATGATGTCAAAGCCCACTTTCCCACCAAAGGTGCTAGGCTTCCAATACTCTGGGGAGCAGATGGCATTTCCCATCAGTCCTTTCAGGGAGAACGGCGCTCCAATCTCCACCATGGTTTCACCAAAGATAGCACCTGGTCGTGGCTTTTCTACGAGAAGACCTGGGTACAGCTCCATAGCATCAATGTCTCCATAAAGCTCTTCCAGTTCAGCTGCCATTTCTTTTTCTCCTGTAATTATTGATGAGAAAAATAGTAAATGGAAAAATCCTGTTTTCATTGCAAGACTAATCCTGCCCAAGCCCAGTAACAGCACTCTGTGAGCCATTGTAAGAGGAGGGCCCCTGTTTGTTAGAGAGGATGAAAACTGTTACCTGTAAGTTCTTCAAATGACTTGAATGGTTTCAACATGAAGCGTTTCCTGTACTCGTTCAAGGACTGGTATCGCATTTGTCTGCTTTGGTCAATCGAAGCCTTTGCTACTTTCTGTACTGCAACAGGAACGTTTTTCCCACCAGCAACCTAATTAATAAAAATGAAAAGCAATTAAGATCCCCTGATAAGAACCATAAGGAAGTTGTGCTTTAGATGATTAGTTTCAGATAGCTTTATTTAACCCCCTTGTCCCACTCCCAGTTTATGTCTTTTGGTTAATAACAGCTTGACAAAGCACCTACCCTGCCAGCACTTTGCTTGGAGAAAGATTTCACCATGTGGGAAAGGCCATGTTCCAGCATTATGGAGTTGTTGTAGAGGAACTGCTGGAAGGTGTACTCCTGGTCATGGATCTGGAAAGTGTCAGGCAGAAGTGGGTGCCAGTGGTAGAGAGTGTTGAATTCTGCTGCAATGCGGTTCTGGTACTGAAACCGCTGGTTGAACAGCAGCTCAGGATCAAACTTCAGTTTGAAGTGGTAGCCACTCAAGTGTTGCACGTAGTCCTCAATAACAATCTTGATTGTCTCTCCTGTTGGTCAATGAAAGAAGAGAATATTGGTACTGGTTCCACAAGAAACTGTAGGTGGTTCCTCTGCTCCGAGTGAAAATACCATTTCTGAACTGTTCTAAAAAAATGCTACAGTGACCAGGATAACAAACACTTCAACATCCTGTAATCTAGTCTAGAAAATAATTAGTATATTTTAGCTGGCTAGGGGAACAGTATTTAAGATCCCAAGAGGTTTTGGCTGTGGTAGAGAAGCATTTTCTATAGCCTGATTCTCCCCTGATGTACGTGCCAGAGCACACATCAGTATCTGCATTACTTTCAATTATATAATACCCTACAGGATAGGGATAGGGGATAATGAAGGAAGTCGGTATTTGAAAGCAACTCTCAGCCTCTGAGCTGCTTAATACAATTGTCTTGGTTTACTGTTTCAGTCAGTTTGGGCAAGGTCTTTCCAAGCTTGTATGTCACCATTTATGTAAAGATGAAACACCACTGAACAGATAATTGAACAGGAGAAGTACGTAGGATTCCATTTTACATGACTTCCTTAACTTTAGACTTAATCATGGCCTTTCTTTTAAAGCATACCTGAACAGACCCACCCCCAGGGGGAAAAAAAAAAAGCAACCCACAAAAACCCTACAAAATCTGGAAGCCTGAGGTCATCTAGTCTCATGCTTTGCCTGAGAAGTGAAGAGTAGCTTCCTGCCTCTTCACAGTTTTCAGTTCTGTGTCCCTCCGATAAGGGAATAAAGATTCACTTAGCTCAGTTTTCTTCACTTCTGTCTTTAACACAGCTGGGAGGAAGCTGCATCTCAACACAATCCCAGTGACAGGTCATGAAGGCTCAGACCTGTGCCCTCACATACCAATTTAAATAGCAGCCCTCCCTCTTACTACACCTACTGCAGCTGCAGTGGATCATGGGTAAAAGTATTAGGCTTGAGAGAAGGTTAGAGCTGCATGTTGTACAAGTGACACTCACCTATCAATATGAGCCTGGTAGTTTGGAACAGCTGCTCATCATCCCACTCAGGATGCTCCTGTTTCAGGATGTCACAGACCCGGTTGTGTTCCCTCAGCCATATTGTAGCATACATCATCAAGCCTGGGACCAAACCAAACACCTCCTGCCCAACAGAAAACTGCAGGTGTTCAGGTACATGAGGAGGGTAGATCATCTCTGCCTGAGTGTCCTTCACCGTTGGTGGATACATTTCTCCATCAATCATCTGCCAGGGGAGGGAGAACGGACATAACAAGAGTTGTAAGCTAGGATGCTTGCGAGTTAAGCTGTGCTGACTGTCAGCACTCTGTGTGCACACACACATATATCATCCAATAAGGTGGTGGGAATTTTGAGATAAGACATACCTGGTATTTTAGCTTCCCATCCTTTAGAAGTCTCAGTTTAAGTTGTCTCTCCAGAGTCTCTCCATAAATATGGTTCAAGTCAACCTATAAACCAAAAGCATTTAGAACATGAAACGGACCTGCATTTTTTGCTATTTTAGGATATGTCCCACTTCTACGAATGCCAATAGGAGTTCAACCCCTGGATGTTTACCTTTTAATTATATTATTGTTGCCTTATAAGTATCACAGACTGATTTTTAAGATGAAGCCAAATTATTTCCTGGCAACTGAAGGCATCTCTGCATAACAGCAAGCTGTTAAATTGACTTGCAATTCAAGAAGACTGTTTAAAGTATCAGCAGCTTTCTATTATGCAGACAGCTCTTTGTATATACATATTTTATAGCTGTGTTTTAGACACACACATTACACTGATATTGCAGAATGCCTTGTCCAAAGGCTACCCGTTTTGTAGCTAAAGATCCTAAATCCAAGTCCACTTTTGAAGTTCTTTCTAAACTCAGTCTCTTCAGTTAGTTGCACGAGGTGCTTTACAGCACTGGACAAAGATCTTTACAACTGTCAGGAAGAGGCCAGAAAAGCTCTGGATACTCACTACGTCTAACATGCTTTAGGTGAAAGCAGATTCTGGGGAATAATAAGAAAAGCCACAGAGTTCACAGTGCAGGTGATTTTAAACAGACCTATGTGCTCTGCACAAGTGACTCTGGCCCAGGAAGAGACTCTACCAGGCGTTGAAGTTTTGCCTGAGGAGACATTACAGAAGGGGCAAGCTCATCATTTTGTGACAAATGGCACGTGCACCAGTGTTTGTGCACCCTGACAGCCTGTAAGACACTATTCTAGCTGCTCAGGAGCTCCTAAGAACCAGGTGCTGTGTTCGAGTTACAGAGCTATGATCGTACCCCGTGGCCGAGAGCCTTGGTGAAGGCAGGTCCTTTCTTGTGGTCCGTCTTGAAGAACTGATGAGTGAAGTGTTGGGCAAAGAATGTGAACATCACATTTGTGCCTTGTGGGTCAGGAATAAATTTTTTCCTTAGCAAAAACTTCTCCACAATCAGCTTTGAATCTGGGAGCTCCTTCTTACCTGCAAGACAAAGAAATCGTGAGCTACTCAAGTCAACTATGTTTATCCAACACTTAATTTAGTTCCAAGCAACAAGAAGGCTTTAGATCTTCAACATATTATTGAAGGAATGCAGCATACCGATAAAGGTAATTATCTGTTTTTCTGTGCTCACCTTGATTTTATTAGAAATTTCTGAATTCTCTGGTTTTAGCACTTCATGAGAAGTGAAACAGTTATCTTTCAGGTCTTTACACAGCATATAAAAAACCATGACTACAAGGCTATCCTTAAAGTCAGCTACACCAAAAAAAGGCTATAGACAAGCAGGTCTCCTGGTATTTCGTAAGAGGAAATAAGTAGAAATTCCTAGAAGATAACTTTATGCATCTGGTTTATTCCTTACCTTTAACACCCATCGGTGTTGGGCAGTCATGTCCTACTGGTGGAAGGCTTCTTGTGTAATAGGAGAGGTTGGAATAAGCTTCCCAGCTTTTGTAATTGTAATCACTGTTGTATGTTGGTGGGCTGTCAATCAAGTGGGATCGTGCTGAAAAAGAGAAAGGTATTTGATTTATTTTTTTAAATTGGACATTTTAGTCTCAAAATAAATCCCAGGGCTGGATCTTTTCAATTTATTTTGGCAGCAGCTGCACTGACAAATTCCACACATATCAGCTACTGATGTTCTATGAGATTACAGTTATTAAACAATAGGACTGAGTCCTGGGTTATCAGATGGATCCAACTATTAACATAAGCAATTTGGTGCAAAGTTTATGCTAGCAAAATCCTGCATTCTACTAGAAATTAGAGAAAAATGAATTTTTCCATTTCAAAGCATGCTTCATACAAGTTTACATCATGCAGAAATTTAAGTTTTGGTTACAGTGTTCTTACCTTTGGGTGTTTTAGGTTGCTAACTTTATATATAGACCAATTAAGTACAATATTTTGGAGTTTTGTGAGTAACTTCTACTAGTTAAGAGAACTAGAAGAGAGAACTCATACTTACATGTTAACACGTATCTCATAATAGCATCTCGTAAGAAGGGAATGTTGTTGATGATATTCCAGGCTCCTTTGAAGTGGGTGAGGATGTAGTGGACAGTATTTGGTGAAGGTTTTAATGTGAGCCTCAGCCATGTGAAGAATTCCGCTGCGAGCATCAATGGAAAGATGATTGTTAGGTTAGCTACTGAGAATAACCTTCAATCCTAGAAACAAATTCTCAAGTTTTCATTTCTGTGAAGAGATTTAAGATACTTACGTGTCGTACAGTTCTCCCCATAAAATCCAGTCCTTGTACAGTCGCATTCATACTGATCAAATCCTGTTGTCATGCATACTCCTCTGTTCTGACAGGGGTTTGAGCAGCAAGGGTTGGCTAGAATGAAACCAAATGCTCCGATTAGCATCTTACACAGCTACACTGGTATCCACGTCTCACTAAGCTACAGCACACAGTGCGCTGGAAGTTTAGTACTTATCAGGAAGACAAGAGTGTGAATCCCCTTTGCACTAGCCTTGGGGTTACTACAGATGAGTTATTAACAGAGTGGCATGAATCGATCTGTGACAGCAATCAATCTCTGCAGAAGGGCTGGAATATCTCCCCCAGGCCAATGGCAGCCTGACACCCTTTCTACCGCGCATCGAGTCATCGAGACATCACAGAGGAACATAGAACAACAAAAATAAATAAATAACCCATTCTGCGGCTGAAAAGAACAGAAGAGAAATCAAATCCCCATCCGTGGTCCGAGTCGCGCCTGACCCGCGGCCGGGCGCGCTGAGGGC
>NW_008586157.1:1960-2242 GCF_000691845.1 Merops nubicus | reverse complement strand
GTGAAAGAGAGTTGGACTTGTGGGAACGGGCTCTGCAGATCCAAGTGGAGGGTGGTGACCCAAGGAACGGGCGGAATGGATACAGGTCCCTGTTAGGAGAGGCATTGGAAATCCCTCCGAGCTCCCCTCACCTTCCCGGTTGCCTTTGCACAACAAGTACAAGGTACTGGAGGCTGAGGGTGAGATGACTCGGAAGGCAGAGGAGGCACCATCTGGGGGACTCCCTAAAGCAAACTGGACTCCCTAAAGCAAACCAGACTCCCCCTCGCATCAGGACTGTAC
>NW_008586157.1:0-1863 GCF_000691845.1 Merops nubicus | reverse complement strand
CAGGGTCAAGGATATAAAAAGAAAACTTCCTGTCCTTGTTCAACCTTCAGACTACTACCCATTGCTACTTTTTCAAGTAGGTATTGATGAGATTAAATCAAGGAGATTGCAGGCAATGAAGAGAGACTTCAGGGCCCTGGGGAAGGTGGTTAAGGAGTCAGGAGCACAAGTTGTGTTCTCCTCCATCCCACCAATTGCAGGGAGCGATGAGGGCTTGGACAAAAAATACCCAACAGATGAATAATTGGCTTTGAGCCTGGTGTCACTGACAGAACTTTTGGTTCCTTGACCATGGGTTAGTCTATAAGGCACCAGGTCTAATAGCAAGAGATGGTGTTACCTTGACACAAAGGGGGAAGAGGATCTTGGGACATGAATTAGCAGGGCTTATAGGAAGGGCTTTAAACTAGTTTTGAAGGGGAATGGGGAAGAAATCGGGTTTGCCGGAGAGGAACCTGGATGCACAGTCAGACATCTCAGTTGAGGCGAGGAACCCAGCCAGAAATGAAAACACTAGACTTGCTGATAGGTTAGTAGCCATGGAAGATAGTGGTCAGGTAGGAATTAGGGCTTCTCCTCCTAAAGCAATGGCAGGATCATTAACCTGGCTGAAGTGCATATATATATACACCAATGCATGCAGCATGGGTAATAAACAGGAGTTGGAGACCTGTGTTCAGTCACAGGGCCATGATCTCAGTGCAGTTACTGAAATGTGGGATAGCTCATGTGACTGGGATGTTGTCATGGATGGCTGTGTACTATTTAGGAGAGATAGACCAGGAAGCCAAGGCAGTAGTGTTGCTCTTTATATGCATAAGGAACTGGAATGTATAGAGCTTTGTCTAGGGGAAAAGGAAGAAAGTGTAGGATATTTTTGTAGGCTACATCTACTCATGATCTTTAATAATATTGGCACTAATGAGAATGTTTTCTCAATGCCAGAGCAGGAAGAAGGATTAGATGAAGCCTTCTTCAGACAACTGGAGGTAGCCTCCAGATTGAATGCCCTAGTGTTTATGGGTGACTTCAACCACCCAGATATTTGCTGGGAAGGCCACACAGCTAGGCACACACAATCCAGAAGGTTCCTACAGTGTATAGATGACAACTTTCTGACCCAAGTGGTAGAGGAACCAACAAGGAGAGGTGTGCTGCTGGACCTAGTTTTAACAAAGAAGGATGGATTGGAAAGGGATGTAAAGTTTGGGGATAACTTTGGCTGCAGTGACCATGACATGGTAGAATTCAGTATCTCACAAGGAAGAAGCAGGGTAACAATTAGGATCTCAACCATAGACTTCAGAAGGGCTAACTTTGCCCTATTCAAAGAGCTACTCAGAAGAATCCCATGGGCTAGGAGTCTAGAGAGTAGGGGAGCCCAGGAGAGGTGGTTAATATTCAAAGACCACTTCCTCCAAGCTCAAGATGAGTGCATTCCTTTAAGTAAAATATCGAGGAGGCCCCCATAGATGACCAACGAGCTGATTAGAAAACTCTTTACAGTATGTGCAAAAAGGGTTTGGTCACATGGGAGGATTATAGGAATGTTGTCAGGGTGTGTAGGGATGCAATGAGGAAGACCAAGGCCCTCTTTGAACTAAATCTGGCAAAGGAGGTTCAAGAGGACAAGAAAGGCTTCTTCAAGTATATCAATGGGAAAAGAAAGATCAAGGAAAATGTGGGACCTTGGCTAAATGAAATGGGAGCCCTGGTGACAGATGATGCTGAGAAGGCAGAGTTACTGAATGCCTTCTTTGCTGCAGTCTTTACTGTTAAGACTACCTCTCAGGAATCCCAGTCCCTGGAGAAAGGTAGACTTTACACTGGTTGACAAAGCTTGGGTCAGAGAACATCTGGGCA
>NW_008586156.1:3321-9607 GCF_000691845.1 Merops nubicus | reverse complement strand
TTCTGTTCTGTGGAGTGCACTCCACAGAGTGTCCTGGTTCAGGGAAGACCTCCTGACTTTACACGGAGCTGGGCCCCGGTCTGTTTACACCTTTGCGAATGCGGGTTGATTGGGTGAGAGTCGCCATGTGGGGGCACCTTTTTCTTATGCGTTGAACTTGCTGGTTTGGCTGTTTCCCATACCAACTATGGGAAACCTCGGGTCTCTGTTTTTACCACCTGTTGTGGGCCAAGTTGTGTCTTTTGTGGGATCGTTGGGGGTGGTGTTGATTATGTACCAGCTGATTGATCTGTTTGTACCCCTAGTGATCATTCATGGAATGTCCTTTTTGTATGCAATACAGTCTGTGTATTCTTCCATCTTCCTGCTGGTGCTATCATTTTTGTTGGGTCTGGTCATTGGCAGAACAGATGTGTAGGGTGTCAGTTGTTAAGGGATGTTCTCCCAATCTGATTTTGTAAAGATCACATTCAGAAATAATTGTTTTACATTGTTCATGTGTGGTAGGTTAGTTATGAGTTTGGGTCTCTTCCTACAAATAAACTCCTGAGTGGCCCCTTTTGGAATGGAGCCACTTGAATAGGCGTGTTCATTTTTCCTTTTCATCAGTAGTTTGAATCTCCATTATGTTGATTCTGGTGAGTTCATCAACACAATTATTCCATCTGTTAGTTTCATTTTTCAGGTCAGTCTGGTGAGAAGGAATCCACTTCACATAGAAGTTAGGATTTTTTTTTTTTTGTAATTGTTAATATTTGTTGTCGCTTTTTCTTTTGTTAGATTGGCACCCTATTAATTTCCCAATTGGTTTGTTCTGAGAAAGTTATCTATTTAGTATAGTCCTTAAAGACTGAAAAAGAGTCAGTGTAAATATATATAGTATCCCTGGAGATTCTTTCTTTTTTGAAGACATTTAGTATTGTATTTAGTTTTTCACTTGAGTATTATTTTTATTCTCATTTACTATTTGTTTGTCCATGGAAGGTTTAATCGTAGTAGATTTGAAGTGCTAGATTTTTCCTTCCTGTTGGGCACAAGTATCTGTGAATCAGGTATTAGTTATTTCACTCTTGTACTCTGGGTTTTCTTTAATGGGACTAGGAGTTTTCATTATTCATTTTTTTTTTTTTTTGTGTGCGTGGATGTAATTTTTTCCTGAATTTTTAATTGTTTATCTTGATCTTCTTCAATTTTGAAGATGTTGGAGTAGTATTCAATTTGGTTAAACCATTTTTTGATTGCTCCCTTTTGGGATATTCCTTCTGGAGGAGTTCTCCCAGATAGCATTTGATTAACCATTTTAAAAGGGTCTTGCAAAATTATCCTTTGGTTTTTGATAATTTTGTTAACTTCTTTTAGTGCTGTGCATACTGTCAATAATCCTTTCTCCAGAATGCAATATTGGTTTTTTGAATTTTTAAAAGATTGAGAATAAAAATTAATTGGTCAGGTATTTCCATTAGGTCCCCGTTGTCAAAAGTGATATGACAAAGTGTTGGTGGAGAATTCTCATTCTATTATTATTGGATCTTCAGGGTGGAGAGGTCCCAGAGTTTGAAAGGTTCGAGTTTCCAATAATAATAGTTTTAGGGCCTTATTAATGGATGCATTCCATTCCAAATGGCAATTCTTTTTTAATAGATTATAAAGAGGGTGTGGTATCATAGAAAAGTTTGGGATATGTTTTCTCCAATATTGATGAGTCCCCAATATTTCTTGTAATTCTTTTTGATTGGACGGTATCTTTAATTGGCTCAAATGAGACAAGGTATCAGGGGGAATGTTCCAGGTTCCCCCTTTCCACCTTATCCCTAGGAATTTAACTTCCTGTGATGGAGGTTGGTTTCTTTCCCTCGGGAACTTTTATTTGTAGGTTTGTTAGATGTTTTATTATGGTATTAAGCGATTTTTATCTTCTTTTCCCTTTGTTCCCCTATATCATTTATATATTGGTAAACTTTTTTATTTTTGAATTATTTTGGATTTCTGGAATATTTTCCAGTTCACACGCAAGTGCATGGTGAGCCAGTGTGGGTGAATGTTTATAATCTTGGGGTAATCTTGTGAAAGTATACTGTATTTTGTCCCAAGTGAAAGCAAAATATTTCTCATCTTCAAGATTAATAGGAACCTGGAAAAAGATATCTTTTATATCTAAGGAAGTCAGTATTGGGTGTGCAGTTCTCTGGATTTGTAGTATTAAATTTGCAATGTTGGGTACTGTAGTTGTTAATGCTTCGGTATTAGTATTCAGTTTTTTGAAATCCACTGTCATTCTCCATTTACCATTTGGTTTTCTCACAGGCCAAATGGGAGAATTAAATGGTGAATGACAAGGCATGACAATATCTCGTTGTCTTAAATCAGAAATTATTTCTTTAATGCCATCTTTGGCAGCAATGGGGATGGAGTATTGTTTCACAGTAGTTATCTTGTTTGGTGGTAAACGGGGTGTACACCGTAGTAATTTTATTTGTGATGTTGTGTCAAAACTCTAGCAGCGTTCCTTTTCGTCTATCCATGATCGATCTAGAAGAACATCCATTCCCAACAAGTTGAGTTTAATGTTATCAACAACCATTTTAACTCAAATTTTTTTATTTTTTTTTTTTTGTCTCCTGGTATATTTAGAGTAACTTTAGTTGTCTTTTGTAACATGAGTTTATCAAATGCACCACATATGTATATTGGCTTTGAAGAAAAGGTGACACAACACTGTTTAGTTAAATCAGTTCGCAGTGTAGAAATTTGTCTCAGTATTTATCACAAGTTACTGAATGAAATTTTGGCCCAACGGCACACGTAAATTCTAAATCTCCATCCTTATTTCGAGGTAGTTTTTAACATATTTTGTCATTTTTCTGGAATATGGGAAATCTTGGAGTCTATTTGAGTGACAACCATTTGTAAATTGTCTCTAGTATTTGTATCATGACTTTGTATTTGTACCCTCTTCCTTTGTTTATTAGATCATCTATTTTCGATGGGAGGAGGGCTATCTAGTTTCCCGAGGTGGAGGGTCTCTCTGAGTCCATCTGGGGATTAGATCTCGATTGATTCCCCCCAGAGTTAGACCTCAGCTGAGATCTTCTAGATGAATTGTTATTAGTATTAGATTTGTGGGGCCAGACTGTGATAATGTCCTGTAGAAGTGAACAGTTTTAAATATTAGTCAGTGTCGTATTTGGGACCCCAGGTGTCTCGTATCATTCTTAAGCTTACTTAGTTGATCCTGATACTGTGGGGACGAAGGATAAGACCTTCCAGAATGTTGGTTGTTAGATTGATTATTTGAGTTCCTATTTGGTCCCTTTTGATTTCTTGTTTGTCAATCGCCCTGTGATTTCTCCTGTTGATGAGGAGGAGGTGGTTTCTGAGGTGATCCAGTAGTTGCTCCAGTACAGTAAAGTCTATTTTGCCTGCTTCTGGGAGTTCTTCTGGAGCTCCTAAAGTCACTGGATTTCTTGGTGGAAACCAGTAACTGCCTCATCAGTTCATCCCATGTAATTTGTAGGGTTCATCCCTTGATCTTCCTCTGTAATTATGAGGTCATAATTCTAATCTCCTGAGGGAGTCCTTTAATTAGGGTGTTTATTCTTTCTGTTTTCACTCTACAATTCAGAGGGCTGCTATGCTCTCGGACCAATTTATGGTCATAAATCATCTGTAGTGTAGCAGTTTTGTGGACATTGTTCGTAACATTAGAGTAGTTCCCCCACAGGATAGTTGCTTCCCTTCTGCAAAGGGATTCTGTTTCACCAATGCAATAAGCTGCACATTGGGTCAGAGACCAAGGGTGATCTTGGTTCCCCGTTGTTAATATCATTTCAGGCCCCCAATTTCCCCTAGTCTCGCATTTAGTCAGTAACATTTCATCCCTTCCGGTAAGGGAGATGCGCGGGGGGATCGCTCCACCACAAATGTGCATGCCTGAGGAAGTAAACCATCCCATATTTACACAGTAAAACAATACATAGTCATGTGACGCCTATACATATTCATTACCTAACCCCACCTACTCTCGCTTCATATGTTAATGCATGCTAATTAGCTTATTAGTCCTTCGTGCTTGCACAGATCCTCTCCAGCAATTGTGGGCAGGGGTCTCTGAAAGGAAGGCCGTAGGTCTTCTTCACAATGTACTTTTCACCCCTTTTCCCAAAATGTGATGACCTTGCAAGTTTGATCAGTCTGAATACGTTTTAGTTCCCTTTTCTTGACTAATATCCTAAGGAGAGCAGTTTTCTCTGCTGATTATGATAATAAAACCTTAGTTCCCTTTTTCCCCCCACCATTTCTTGTCTAATAATAAAACCCACAAGCAGAGTTAAGCAAAACTCCTCTCCTCTTAGCAAAAAGAAACCCCCAAGCAGCATTCTTATGCAAGCCCTTGCTGAGTAGCAAAACTCTTTTTAGCAAATGAGGAGATAGACTTGTCTCTGTGAAACAAGTTTTTCCATCTGTTAGCCTTTTCCTTTCCTCTCAAGCTATATGATCCTGTGCTCTACATTTTAAAATTCTTAATATGTACAACTAATCATTATTCTTTATCTTTCATTATTCTTACCCCATGTAATTTGGACCCAGTTTGTGGGATGAGAATTCAGCACCAAGACGTAGGGACAGACCGACGGATTTTATTTTCCTCGCCCCTTCCCAGAAGGGACAACTTTTAGTAAGATTTGCAGCCTCGGCTCCACCAAGTGATTTTTTTTCCCCAGGAGATTATTATTATTGTAATTGCAATTGCTTTTTAGAGCTATATATCTGATCTGCAGCTTAGTGTATTTATCACCGACAATCATAAAGAATCTGTATTTTGCATGTAAATAAACCGTGCTATTCGTGAATCCAACAGCTTCTGCTGAATGCAACCGGACCTATAGCAACAGGCTGTTTGTGCATCTGGTGTCGGACCTATAGTCATGGCTCTCATTGGTACCTACTAAGAGAGAAGTTTAACTGCCCTAGCCCATCTAATATCTGAGGACCAGCTAGAAAGCAAGGGGATTTGGTTCTTAACAAATTTGTCTCTCCCTTACTGTCCCAATCTGATGTTGGGGGAGGTTTCGATATGATCCCAAGAGGCGAGATTAAGACACAAGAGGGGTCAAATGCCGTATACAAAACACAGTTTTTATTACAAAAAAAAGAGAAAAATGTTAGAAAATAGTAGCAATAGGACAGAGTGAAAATAAAAGGCAGAAATCAAGCAAGTGGTCGGTAGAGAGTCACAAGAGCAGTTACCGCCATGGGTCCGCAGTGTGCCTTGGGCTGGAGCCGTCTCAGCTTCGGTGGTGGGCGGTGGAGCAGGAGCGAGGCAGCGAGCAGAAGGAAAATATGTAAGCAAGCGAGTCCGTGGCAAGGAGGTGAGGAAAAAAGAGAGAAAAAGAGGCCCAGGCAGTGTCTGCAACATTTTAAATAGGGTCCGGGCTGGATACTGACGTCACGGGTCCTCCTCCAGGTTGGCGCAGACTCCTTTAGGTGAAGTGCGCCTGCGCAACTCCAGGTGGAGGGGCTGCTAGGCCCTGGACACAGGGACTGTCCCATGTGCACGCCCATGCTCCACCTCCCTGGCCGTGGCGGGGGGAGGACAGGCCGGTGGAGCACCCGGGGCTGGCCCGTGACTCGCACATGTGCTCAGCTTCTGACAACGTGGTCTGGGCCCAGACAGGCTCTGCCCAGCTCACACAGCTCTTCCACATGTGCAGTCCTCCATCCAAGGCTATCTTTGAGACAAACACTTTCATGGTTTAGTCCTTCACACTTAGCCACATCTACCCCTTACCCTTCATACAACATTTAAATTGGCATCATGGACAGGATTGCCATGGATAAACTACTGCAGAAACATAAGTGTGCCCCATCACTTTTCATAGAGTGCAAGAACTCTGGATTCCCAGTTGTAGGAAATGGGGTAGGAAAGGAAAGAGACCAGCATGGCTTGGTCGAGACCTGCTGGTCAGACTAAAGGACAAGATGAGGCTGCACACACAGTAGAAGCAGGAACAGATATCCTGGGGAGAATACAGGGACACTGCCTTATGTAGGAATGAGGTGAGGAAGGCCAAGGCGCAGATGGAGCTGATTTTGGCAAGAGATATAAAGAAAAACAAGAAGAGCTTCTATAAGTTCATAAACCAGAAGAAGGTGTTTAAAGAAGGCATACCCTCCCTGAAGAACAGCAATGGAGAATTAGTAACAACAGATGAGAAGGCCAAGGTCCTGAACAAGTTTTTTTTGTCTCAGTCTTCAATGGCAACTTCTCTCCTCACAGCTCTCAAGT
>NW_008586156.1:2170-2814 GCF_000691845.1 Merops nubicus | reverse complement strand
CAATGAAGGTAGTTATTTCATTACCAACTCAGAAGGTGAAATCACTCTTTCAAAGCCAAGCCTTTAAAATGAAAACATTCCCAGTTCACTGCAGCACAAGAAGTCATCACTTGATGTCTAGATGGGAAAAAGTGACAAGTGGTGTCCCTCAAGGGTCCATACTGGCATAGGTGTTGTTTGATATCTTCATTAATGACTTAGACAGTGGCATTGAGTGCACCCTCAGCAAGTTTGCTGAGGACACTAAGCTGGGTGGTGGCAGCTGATATGCCAGAGGGATGGGGGGCCATCCAGAGGGACCTGGACAGGCTGGAGAGGTGGGCTCAGGTGAACCTCATGAGGTTCAACAAGACCAAGTGCAGAGTCCTGCACCTCGGCCAGGGTAACCAGCATTATTAGTATAGTCTGGGAGAGGATATACTGGAGAGCAGTCCTGTGGAAAGGGACTTGGGAGTGTTGTTGGATGAAAAATTGGACATAAGCGACCAATGAGCAATCACAGCCCAGAAGGCCTCATAAGTTTCATCTGGGTCTACCTCTCCAGCCTATCCAGGTCCCTCTGGATGGAATCCCATCTGTCTGGCATATCAGCTGCACCTCCCAGCTTGGTATCATCTGCAAAATTGCTGAGGGTGACCTCTATG
>NW_008586156.1:0-283 GCF_000691845.1 Merops nubicus | reverse complement strand
CCGCTTTGCTCTCTTCCTTTATCTCTGAGGACTGCCTCCCAAGGGGTCATGTTGAGCAACTCCTTGAGGAGCTGGAAGTTTGCCTTCCTAAAGTTTAAGGTGCTGACTTTGGTGTTCATCTGTTCTATATCCCTTAGCACAGTGAACTGAACCAGTGCATGGTCAATGCAGCCCAGGCTGCCTCCAATCTTGATGTCTTCAACAATGGGCCCAGAAATTTTGGAAAGATGAGGATAAGGTAATAGTGCAAATAGAGCAATGCAGGAGTCAAAAGAAACTGAAA
>NW_008586155.1:5441-7173 GCF_000691845.1 Merops nubicus | reverse complement strand
CGACTTCCGGCCCGCGCCATGTTGCTGCGCCCCCTGCCGGCCGGAGGTCGCAGCGGGGCAGAGCCCCAAAAACTGATCAAACCGCCCCAAAACAGGGCATAGTCCCCCCCAAAACCGAGCAACGTCCTCCCAAACCGAACACAGCTCCCCTACCCCCCAAAACCTGGGAACTCCCCGGGCCCAGCCCGCCTGCAAGGTGTCTGCTGCACCACACACACAGGGCTCCCCCCAAGCCACGACAAACCGCCAAGGAAAGGGGGTAACAAATGTGATTTTAATAAAAAACAATCAGTCTGGCCATAAACATTAAATAGAATTATGTACATGAACAGAGAGAAGTTAAACATGGAATGACAGGGATTCATTTCTCGAGCGAAGGCGAAGCGGCACCTCCCTCCCAGCGTGAGGCCCTCAGGGAGCACGAGGCTTCCCCCCCTCAGCTCCTCCACAAAAACAGGCATTTACAGCCCAAAATGTTCCAGGTTAGGGATCACAGCAGGATTTCTTTCACCCCTGGAGAATAAAACCTGCTTCACCTTTCCTGGCATCCAAGGACAGCGCAAGGGGTGGAGTGAACGTACAGCAGGTGGGTCAGCAATTTTCTTAGGTTTTAGCTGATGAGGATTCAGATTTTTTTATGCTGAGGATTAAAAATTCGTTGCTTTTTGTAGATATTGGTATGCAGTATTTTTGCAATTTATTTGTGTTATGTTTGGGCATATAAATAGTCAGAGCAGGCCTAACTTTTGAGCGAACACATTATTTACCTATGTTGACCTTAATTTAAATTACATCTATTTCGATTTGCTGAAAATCCTGTCTAATATTAACAAATTTAAAGCTTCTGAATAAATACTGGTGCTGACAGACCTAAGCCGGAATATTTTGCAGCCCAGCCTTGGACACCTGTAACATGAGACTATCAAATAATCAGTAAAAACCCCAAAACTGTAAAATTAAAACATTAGCTTCTTGTTTTCATGCCACAAACAAACACCTATCTTAGGAGTCAGAAATGCAACACTAAAATTACAGCAGGAAGCTTTAACAGAAAAGATGAAGCAGAAAGCAGGGTTGTTTGCTTTAAAGAGGCATAGTCAAACTCTGCTCCCTAAAAATAATTCTGCAAGTATCAAGATAAATATGAGGTTCTCTACACTAAAAAAGGGAGTCGGACTAGATTACCTGAAAGCCTGGAGTCTGACCAGAAAACTACAAGTTGAAAATATGACCCAATTTAGCTTCAGTAGAGATTTTCCCAGATGACCAGCATTTAAGCTGACTGTTCAGAAGGACAATTCCTTCCTCTTGCTGTGCAAAATTCATATGAAATTGAAAACAAAAGCAGTCACGAGCTTGTGGCTTCATCTGGTGACAGGATTCATCTGCATTTCTCTTCACCAAAAATGGCTGGACATCCACAGGAAAATATATAAAGTTCTACTCTCCCTTCATACATAATTACAGGGTGGTTTGTGTGGGAAGGGACCTTTCAAGGTCATCTGGTCCAACCCCCCTGCAGGGAGCAGGGACATCAGCAACTAGAGCAGGGTGCTCAGAGCCAAACTCACCTGGAATGGGGCAGGTTCCAGGGATGGGGCATCCACCACCTCCCATGTAGGAGTTAACATGTTATTTTTTATTTCACTGTAGCATATGTGATTTAAAGAGGAATGGCTACTCTGATTTCACTGGGGAAATTTGAGAAAAACATCAAAAAAGTTACATAAAT
>NW_008586155.1:0-5395 GCF_000691845.1 Merops nubicus | reverse complement strand
ACCCAATCCTGCTGCATTGGGGTATTTTCAGCAAACAGGATCCTGTTTACATGAAAATGTCTGATAATAACCAAACTGCAGAAATCAATAGATGAGTAGTTGTCTTATGCAATCCTGCAAGGAGCCAGGGAAAAAAAATAATAGTTCCCCTTTAAGTTTTCCATATACTAGAGCAGATATTTGATACTGGAGGCTGGTGGTCAACAGGTAAAACTTTCCTCTGGTGAGATCATGTTAAAATAACAAAAATAAGAGGATGTGTAGAGACACATGAGGATCAGGCTGCTGGAAACTCACAAGCAGCTGAGATTAACAATTCTGTTTCTTCCTACTTTTTGATGAAGGACATTTGTAAGCAAGAGGACTTTGTTGTTAGCTGATTTGCACTAAAATCATCCAACAGGAGTCATCACAATCACAACAAATAGCATACAGCAAGGCAAGGGTGAGGACAACGAAGTGACACGTTTCACCAACGTTCTCCAGAAGCAGCCACTGGGTTCAACATTCTGAATTTGAACAATAGGACACAGGGATTTCTTTGATTTAGAGCTTCCTTAAAGAAAAAAAAATGGGAACACCACTAAACGAGCAGTTCTTGTTAGCTATAGTCATACCTGGAGATAAATATAGATACATATGGTTCTGCTGAAAGGAATTCTCTTTGTTCTTGCTGAAAAGAACAAAGGCAGCTTTGCAAATGTTTATGAAGGAGGCTGAGACAGGCATCACCTAAACCAGACAAAGCATCCACTGACACGTGCATCCTACTGGTCACATTTTAACAGGCAGACACAGTATGGAAATAAAACTGAACCAACACAACTGGCAGTCTGGGACCCTGCTCTTCCTTTCCCAACGTGACTGAATTTCAGGCTCCTTTCAAGCACTCGACCAGGTAAGGATTTTAATGGAGGTTTAAACCTGTCTGCACAGTCAGATGTTAAAGGAATAGAGTCCAGAAAGCTTCAGTGTTAAGTGCTGTGTTGAATTCTACAGCCATCAGGGTACTTCAGAGCCAAAGAACAGGAAAAGTTCATGGCAGAAGATAAAAGTAAAGAAATAGACACAAAGGTCTGTGAAAACATCTCCCATCTTGCTGTAGGTGTCCATGGAACGACTGATCACTTCTGCAGGGATTCCAGACAGCAAAAGAGCTGCAGTTAACACCGTTGTTTTCACCTTCTTCTCACACTGAAAGAAAAAACCAACAGCATTATGTTAGATCTTCTGTGATCATCCAGTTCTGCTTAACCTCAGGGGTGTTGTGCCAGTGTGACAGCAGCCAGGCACACTCCCAGTTCCTCCCTAGGAGGAGCAAGTTTGGCTCAATTCTCCCCAGACAGGCTCCAGGATTCACAGCACTTATCCTAGCTACAAGGGATCCAAGGGAGCTGAGCAAGAGCCTGGTTAGCAGCAGATGAAATTCATCCCAGATATTACACCTCCTTCACACCAGCACTCTGAGCAGGGTGTAAACTGGGGCTGTGCAGCAGCTTCTGCAGGAGTGGGAAGAGTCCTGGACAAGCTGGGTGTAAGAAGCCAAGCCAGGCATCTCTATGGGTGGCACAGGACTGATCTCATCACACTACTTGGCAAATATACTGTTCCTTTAACAGAGAAAAATTATTTTGAATTGAAACCCAAATGTTTGTTTCTATTTTAGTATGACTCCATGTAGCAATTTCACCCTCTGAACTCAGAAATGCCCCCAACCCTTTTGAAAGCTGTTTCTTCTGTCTTTAAAATGAGGAATCTTGAGGCTGCAAAGTCTGACAGGCAGGAAAAGGTGACAGCAGCTGAAAATGTTGGTAATTTGATGGCATTTGCTGGATATCTTAATTTAATCCAATCTAAATTAAGCTTTCAAGAATCCTTCTAGGTTTCCTGAGAGAAAAATAAAAGAACAAGCTCACTGAGCACATCTGGATGTAAGCAGGGTAACAGCAAGTTGTGGAAAGGAGCCACCTCTGGAAATCCTAAAAACTGATGAGCTGATTTTACAGACAGCAGAAACCAGATCAAATAGATCTAGCAGATGAGCCAGGGCAAGTCTAAGGCTAATTCCTGTCTTGTCTTGTGACACATCAGCTTAGAATGACTACTGTGAAGTTTAGCTTTCAATGATATGCTTAATTACAAACTGCTGATTTATTCTGATTTCCTACAGGCAATCTATTATTCCTTTTAAAATGCAAATTTTCTCTTTCAGCTCTATGAACCCTGCATCCTTCAATCCCTCTCTGCCCTCCAGACCTGCCAAAATCATCAATCAAGCAGTACAATTAGCTAGTGTAAACAGATAAAGCAAGTGATACAGCAAACGTTGCTAATGAGCAGCCAAGTGTCACACAAATAAACGTCTCACTTCAAGCTGCCATTCAACCTGATACCAGCAATGGAAGGCAGAGCCCTCAAAACTCAAGGACTATCTGATTTTTCAACCAACACCCTCCCACATCTCATCCAGGTATCCCATGCAAACAGCTGTTGACAGAACAAGCAGTAACCAAGCAAGAGCGTGGTCTAGGAGAAAAGCCAGATTTTCATAAAGACATGAAAGAGCTACCTGGCTTTCCTTGGAAGATGCTTTTAATTAGGCTACAGCTAAACAAGTTCCTAGTGCACATTTTCACAGCAATTATTTAAAAAACTGGGTTAAATCTGGGAAGATGAAAAACTAGTATAATCTATCAGCATCTAACAACTCTCAGTTGTGCAGTTTAAAACAAGGGAAGAAGACTTCACATGCATTGGTCCTAAAAAATATAAATCTAAGCACAAGTTTAAATGTAAAACTTTACAAATTAATCTAATTCTGAAAAAAAAAAAATAAATTTACCTTTGGAAGTATTTGGATAGTCCCATGTAAGCAAGTTGTAGAGTAAGAAATGGTGCAAATATTGACTGAAGGAACAGAAAAGAATACAGGAAAATTAACTTGGTCAGGAGTAATAGCTAAGAAAACACAGAAATTTAATGTTTCCCAAGTCCTAAGAGAAAATTAGGTAGGTAAAAAAACACTTTGTGGCCAACAACAGTATTCTTGAACAGTGCAAATCTAAGTAGACAAGTTACATGTCAAAAATAAGGTTCTGCCTTATTTTCTTAGAGCCTAAAGCCCTGAAATCACAGAATTGTCCAGCAGCATGTAAAACTGAGCCATGATCAGGTGACAGCTGTACCTGGCACCTCAGCACCACTGCCACCCCAGCAGACACCCAGAGGACTGAGGAACTGCTTTTCTCAGAAGACTGATAAATGAGCAGGATCTGCTTATCTCGGGGCAACTATTATTGTTCTTACTCTTAAAATTATTTTGTAGACTCCCAACTAGAAAAGCAGTTGGCTTGTGCTCACAAAGATGGGAATACACTTGCAGGGGGCTTCACCTTCAGCAACTGTTCCAGCACTGCTGCTCCTCAAACACCAGAGACCAGAGGTGTGCTACTCTCAGCTGTGTTAGGGAACACACATCCACCTCAGAGATTTTTTTAGGATTGATACAGTTGTTGGACATGTAAAAAAGCTCCCAACTCAGTCCCTACTGCCAGCCTTCAGCCCTAGGTAAAGGGTCTTTCACAGGAAGTCTGCAGGAAAGCTAGTTTGTTTCCCTGGACTCACCAAGTACTTGCAGATAAAGGCCCTGACGGCGACGGCGAGCAGAGCACATCCCACCAGCCTGAACACCCTGAAAGAGTCAAACTCTTCTGCTGCACCCCCATTCTCCTGGCTGGACTTCTCGTGCATCAGCTGGTTCCTCAGCTTCAGAGCTTCATCAAATCTGGACAGGTACTGCTCTAACCCGTGCCTAGGTGGCCGTGGAGCAGCTTCAGACGGCAGCTCCCCCCTGCTGCGGTGCCGGAGCTCAGGGGTGCTCTCACTGCCAAGCTCTGGGGCTTTGCTGAACAAGTCCTTCTCCCCCCTGAGGTCAGGGTGGTCAGCAGGGCCTCCCACGTTGCAGACAGCATCACCAAGCACGATTCGCTTCGAAACGGAAGGGAGGGGAAGAGAGTTTGACCTCTCTGGTTCATGCTGGAGCTTTGAGTCTGTGTGACATTCATCATCTAAAGAAGAGAAAGAAATACGCAGAGTTACGTGAGGTCCTGGGTTGGACTTGATGATCTGAAGAGTTTTTTTTCCAATGTTAATGATTCATGATGTCTCTGCTTCCAAAGTGAAAAGGCAGATTTGATTAATTATTAACCACAAAGCCATCTGACATATCATACAAGCAATCTCACTGAAGAAGAAATGGGCCCAGCTGACAGGCAGCCTGCTGGCGTCTCAAAGGCAAGGTTTAGGTTACACCACGGATGATGATCATGCAAAAGGGGAAAAGCAGAGCAGGGACCAGGCTGGAAACACTCACCAGCTTCACCAAAATTCCATTTTTACACAAGCAGACCCTGCAGTGTGGGTCAGAAACTGCAACTGTCAGTCAGCAATGGAGAGACTGAAACACACAACTTCCTTAAGCAACACCACTGCATGCACAAGAGGAAAGATGTTGTTCCAAAGACATGGAGCAACATAAAAAAAGGCAAAAGAATTACAGAATGCAGAAGGAGCATTAAAGGCTGACAAAGGAGCAGGCAATAGAAGTGTACTTTGGCTTGTTCTCTGCTGTCAGAGGCAAAGCAGTGTGAACCTGCTCTGCACAAAACCTGAAGACCCCATCTCATAGTGAAAGAGGTGAAGCCAGAGACCACCAACCCAACTGAGCCCTGCAGAGAGGCGTGCAGATTACCAGAGAGGAAGGACCAATGCTCAAGGAGTATTTAAAGAGTATTTTTCAGTATTAAAGCTGAGTGATTCAGGACTCATGGGCCTGTAAACTGAAGTCTGAGAACTCTATCAAGAGAACTCTGTTCAACTCTGTCTCTCAAGACAGTCCTCCAAAGACATACCAAAATTGGACAGGAGTGTTGGCCCAGGCTGCCCACAGACATGGTGGAGTCACCATCCCTGCAGGGGTTCAAAATACACGTGGATGTGACACTCTGCGACATGGTTTAGTGGTCATGGTAGCGCTGGGTTAGTGGTTGGATTTGGTGACCTCAGAAGTCTTTTCCAGCCTTAATGATTCTATGAAATATAAATGACCTACCTATGAATCTGCAAGAAAACTCCATATGCCAACCACAAACATCTCCTGACTGGCTGTCACCCAAAACTTTGATAGAAAAACACAGCTATGAAAGCAAACAGCGACTGAATGAAAACGTGTGACCGAGTCTTACGGTTTATTGAACTAAACCGAAACACTCGGAAGTGGAATGACAGCTCGCCTGCTCGCCGCGCCAGCACAGAATGGGGCCCGAGAGCCCATCTCGGCGGGTCTGCCCGCGGCCTCCCCAGGCCCAGGGCCGGTCACGCTGCACTGAAACCACCC
>NW_008586154.1:0-26345 GCF_000691845.1 Merops nubicus | reverse complement strand
GGAGCGGGGCACCGCGGGAGAACAGCGGGGCAGAGAGCAGCCGTTGGGGCCTGCCCGCCCCTGCGCCCCCCGCTGCGGCTCTGCAGTGCGAGGTAGAGGAGCTGGGAGTGAGGAACTGGATTTGAGCCTGGCGGAGAGAGGAGGAAAACTGTTGTTTAATGATTGTCTTTGTTTCTCACTACCCGAATCTATTTTAATTGGCAAGAAATTAAATTCATTTTCCCCAAGTCAAGTCTGTTTTTGCTTGCAGATATGATTGGCATGTGATCTCCCTGTCTTTATCTCACCCCACAAGCTTCTCGATCTTATTTTCTCCACTTGTCCTGTTGAGGTCAGGAATGAGAGCGCAGCTGGGTGGGTGTCTGCCAGCTGGCCAAGGCCAACCCACCATAACAACTGATGGAGCTAGAGACAATGATTATGCCGTGGAATTGGAAATTCATTGTATTTCCTATAATGGGCCTTAGTTTGCCATCCTCACCTCTTGAAGATGTTACTTCATAAACAAATGAACTGGCAATACTGATGAGAAAAGTATTGTAAATTGAATATCACAGGAAATGCAAAATATTTGAGTTTTTAATATGCATTTTTTTAACTGCATACTTTAGTTTGCCCTGAATACACTAGATAAATTAGTCTGGCAGCATCAGTGTTTTTCTTGTATGACATACTTTAAATAACACCAGAACAAGGACTGCAACCATGTATACAGGCTAAAGAGGCAGTCTCATACATCAGACTATGTAGCTATTATTGGTGCATGATTTATCCCCTGACTAATCTTTATCAGAGTTCAGCTTCCTCTTTCAGGAAGTGTGAGATGTAAAAAAAAAAGAGAAATTAACTCAGCTCAGCTTCTTCCAGAACAAATATCCTAAATACTGAAAAAAAAAAAAAAAAAAAAAAAAGTAAGCCACCATTTCCATCACAACAAGTGTGTGAATTTGGTCTCTCCAGGTTTTTTTGTTTGTTTGGTTGGTTGGTTTTTTTTTTTTTTTTTTGTTGTTGTTGTGTTTGGTTTTTTTTTGTCTCCGCCTTTGGGTGGGGGAAGTATTTGTTCAGTTCTACATGGATTTCTACACATCTTGGAAACTCCTGAAACATTCTTTCTTAAAGCACAGAAACAGATTATGGTATCTGCTGAATTCACAAGTGAAAATGGTGTGCAATATGCTAATCTAAGAAGTGCACCCTTACTTCTAGCTAATGTCTGTGATATGGTCTCCCTGACTGCAGTAAAGGGAAAACACACCAAGCTCACTGCCACTGTACTGAAAAGCTGAACATTACAATGACTCAAGGAAAGAAGCAGGGGAGAGAAGGTGGATAAGAGCATGAGGAGAGCTGCAGATTAGCAGCAAAAACTAACTCCATACATTCTCTCTGTGTGCACAACATTTGGCAAAATAAACTAAAGGAGATACAATCCTGTTTGGAAGCTGCAAGCTAGCAGCATGATTGAAGAAGCACAGGTATTTTGTCCGTATTAAGTATATTTGTCCCTACAAGTTGGCATCATTCCTGTCCGTCCCTGAAAGGTCACACTATTTCTGCTGTATGAACTCTCTACCCTATTGATTACAAAATGATCACGAGTAAAGGCTCTCTTCTGCTTAGCTACATATACTAAGGAGCTTTACAGTACGTCAGTTACACTTCCAACTGTTCTGGTTCAAAGTTGCTACAAAAATTCAGGTGTAATATTACCTTTGCTTAGAAAACTTTGTACTGCTAGATTGTGAGGGATGAAACACCTGTCCTATGAAGAAAGAACTGCTGAGAGTGTTGGAGTTCAGCCAGGAAAAGAGAAGGTTCTGGGGAGACTTTCTTGCAGCCTTTCAATACTTACAGGGGGCCTATGAGAAAGATGGGGACAATCTTTTTAGCAGCACCTGTTGCGACACGAAAAAGGGTAATGGGTTTAAACTGAAGAGGTAGATTTAGAGGAAAAATAAGGAAGACATTTTTTTACAATGAGAGTGGGTGAAGCACTGGAACAGGTTGCAGTTCTATCACAGAGGTGGTAGAAGCCCTACCCCTGGAAACATCCAAGGTCAGGCTTGACCAGGCCCTGAGCAACCTGACTGATTTAAAGATGTCCCTGCTGACTGCAAGGGGTAGGACTAGACTGACCTTCTGACCTTATTCCAACCTTTCTATAATTCTATGATTTTTTCCGTGGAGTTTACCTATGTATGTTAAAGAGGATTGCTCACTACCCTTCAGCAAGTACTGTCTTTACAGAATTGTGGTCTGCAGTGGTGTAACTAAGAAAACCTTTTATCCCTACCACTGTTTTTGTCTGCTTTTTATTGTACATGTATTTTAGAGGCAGTAGTGTGAACCCCCTTTTTTTAATGTGATAATGCTCTGTTCCAGCAACTTAAATTGTTATTGAGGTACATAGTATATTCTCCCATAGGGGATAAGTTTGTACAGCTCCATGAGCTCTTTTTATTGCAATTTTTTATTACATGCCTCATGCACATGGCAGAATTCTTTATGGATACACTTTAAAAAGTCAAGCGCAGCTGAGATCTTTCTGTAAACTAAGACACAGTAAGAGTAGAATATGGCTCTTTCTGTAACAGAATTTTCAACTGGAAGGTTTAGAATGGACAACATCCCAAACGTACAGCAATAGTTTTGCACTGCAGTTTAATTTCTCTCATCTGAGCAGAAATGTATATTTATTTGCATTCTTTTTTTTCCCCTCACTCTAACTTTGCGGTATACAAGTTGTGAAAAAAAAAAAAAAACCATACGGCTGCCACCACAGATTCCCTGCTGAGTTTTAGAAAAGCTGGTTTCATATGCAAATGAAATATGTTAATAAAATTAATTCTCCCTATCTAGGATTTCTATTTAAATGGCATTATTTTAAAAGTAAGACTCTTGAGGTAGGCACTTTGATTGAACAAGAAGAAACATATGTTTTGCTTATTACAGACACGGAAGGAGGACTAGATGAATGAATACCAAAAAAGTAGAAGAGTCTTCTACATAATGCAGAACTTAAAAAATAACATCTGGTCAAGTTGTCTTGAAGAAAACTACGGAAGCTAAAATCTCAAATTTTTCTGCAGGCAATCTTGTGCGATCAGATCTTCCTGTGAAAGGTTCTGACCCATGTAGTGGCTATTATAGGAGTGTTAGATTATACAGTCTGCTTGTGAAGTCAACAGAATAACATTTGCTACGTGAGAACAGAACCTCATCGCAATTTAGATACCTAATTGTAACCCAAAATTCAGTTAAAATGTTTAAGAGTAAAACAGGGAAAGAACGGTGTCATTTGCACTCCATGAAGCACTGGAGCAATGTAAGGCTATGCAGCTGCATACTGGTCTGTAGGACATATTTTATGCTTTAATTTATTGTAAGTTATTATTAGGAGGTGAAACCAGTAATGTTCAGGATAGGGAGATGCCAGAATAGAACAGGGAGCAGACACATGAACAAGCCTCAGAGGTGCTGGAAACAAGGAGGCTTTCCTGGGTATTCAGCAATGACTGTGTGGGTTCCCTGTAACCCAGGAATCCAGAAGTCCAGTCAAAGTCTCTCTGCCAGTGGCAAGATCCAGCCTGTCTGAGGTCGAAGGCAGAGGAAGAGGTTTGTTTGTAACTGCTTTCACTTTAGCCAGCAAGCACCATGTTTCATCTGAGGGTGGTGGTATTCCTGCCTAATCCCTCCCTAATTCAGTACAACTTTGCACTAATATTTCTGACAAACGGGAAACAAGCCAGTAATCTTCTGTTTGAAACATTCAACTGTGTTCAAATATGCAGTAATATGTGCCACTAATATTGAATCAGAAAAAAAAACCAAAAAACAGGATCTAATTACAAGAGCCATGCTTTTCTGTGTTTAAATAATCATGTTTTTAAACAGGAAAAAAAAACACCCACAGCTCTTGCTATGCCAATTGTGTAGATACTTTATGGAATGAGGTATCTAACTACATAATCTGTTTTAGGATTTATGATTCAGAAAAGTCCTTTTTGTTTTTAGCTTTATCCAGTTTTCAGCTACGCAGATGATCACTAAGCTAAGTGGCAAATGTAGTCCTTGAGGGGATTTTAATGATGAAGAAACCTGTTCTCCAACAAAACCAAAACAGTTATGACAAATTTTGTCCTCATGGTTAAGTTCAGGGTTCTTTTTTAAGTCAAGTAGTTGGAAGCATACCAAATTTTTGCCTCTTAGTGATATTTTATTTATACTGAATTTTCTCTGCAATTTAATGTCAGAAGAAAATGATGAACATTTAGCTTGTATAGCCTTGTATAAATAGGATATATTTTAAACGAACTAACAAAACCAACAAAAAAGTAGGTAATTTTCCTACTTCCAAGTTAATACTGTTGTTCAGTAAACTGAAAATACAGCAAATACATACAAATACAATGCTGCAGACTCTTGGGAACATTCAAACCCATTCTTGTAAGAAGTTTGACTACAGATGATTTTAATGAAATGGACCATAAACCTCGCAAATAATGGTCAAAATTGTAATGATTTTTTTTTTCTGTCTTTTACTGAAAACTAATAAAATGAGATGAAAGACTGCACTTGAATGACAGAAAGAAATAATGTTTTGCAAATTCTAAGCTTAGACACTTGTAGAGTCTCATGTAACTGCTGAAGCAATTTTAGCTTTTCAAGCACAGGCTTTTCCCTCTCCTCTCACTGCTCTGCTTCTCACATTCTTCATTCTCAGGAAAAAAGCCCATAACACTATTATGCCTTAGATATGAAAATATACACCCCTGGAAATTGGAATCTCTATATCTGTTTCAGCTTGCAGAAAGGATGCTGCTGTTAATGAACAAATGCACCTTTTCCCACCTCCCTCTTCCTCTATTCCAGTCCATGTCAACTCAGAAAATGCTGGCTCTAATAGTGTAATCTGGAAATGCACAGGATTTTATACATGCTCAATTGTAGTAATCTCAATGAATGGCTCCAGAATTAATCTTTACTAAGAAATAGACTATGGCTACACATTAATTACTTAGTGTAACTGTTTCTAACTTCCTCAAAACCCTTTCCAGATCAGCATCTAGCTTTATCTATTTTTTAACTAACAAGTAAATACTATACACCATTGTTGTCCATACCCATCCATGATATCCAGAACCCTATCCTAATTTTTTTCTTATCTTTGAACTAATCAGGTTCAGATATCTACAAAACCATGACAGAAGTAGTACCTGTTCTTTGCACATTCACAATGAATAATACGCAAAAATAAAATAACTAGATATTCCACACAGGGGATAAAAGTGAATATGTAACTTTTAATTTCATAACACTGAGGTATTCAATTAAAAGGAGCATAGACTAATTGTAATTTCCTTAGGTTTTCTCACAGTAGCCCATCTTGAACACTTTCACTTTGGCTTAAGAAGAATACTTAATTACAAACAAAACAGAACTTGGTGGGAAGTGTTACCTGGGTAAGAAAAAGCAGATACAAAAAGAAAAAAAAAAGAATCTGTGTGACTAAATGAAAACTGATATTTTCTGACAAACAGTAAAAATAAAATGTAACTATTTTGATATTGAAATCCCTGAGAAAAACTTCCTAGTGATGACTGTGTATCAACAAGAATACTTAAGAACATAGTTTAGTAGGAGATCACTCAAGGGTATAAAAGCCATACGCATCTTTAAATACTCTGCCAAACTGGGGCCTAAATATGTCTTAGACATCAAAACAGGTCTTTTGATGCACATTTTCTAGCAGTTATCAATGCATGACTGAGAGCTTGAAGCATATGATGGGGAAAGAGGTGATCAAGCTTTATCACCTTACTTGTGATACACTAAAATAACTTTATGTTTTTTGTTTGGCAATACTTTTAAATCAGCACCTGTAACATTTCCATTATGCTCCTGTTTATAAGACAGACAAAGCTGTAGGCACAATAATTTCTGAGAGGAAATTCACATAACAGTTCTTTTCATCTTAATCCTATTATACAAAAATTCTTATCATTTTAGCTTCATTGTACATATGTCTCACATCATAAATGGAAGAAACATTGCACTTCTCTTCTAAACACAGTATAGTACTTATTACAAGGTTTTAAACCTCTGCTTCTGTCACAGAGAAATGAACTGCAGAAAAGCAAATCCACCACTGCCCACCAGAAAAAAGTACCAGATGTGGACGCTAGCAAATATCAATGGCCAATCAATTCTTTTTTCTTCCTGATTACTTTTCCTTAAACTCTAACTACATTAAATAATTTATTTTTTAAGCTTGGAATACTCCACTGCCAGAACCAAACAGTGCTATACAGAATCGTAGAATGCTTTGGGTTGGAAGGGACCTTTAAAGGTCATCTAGTCCTACCCCCCTGCAGTGAGCAGGAACATCTTGAGGGACATCAGGTTGCTTAGGACCCTGTCCACCCTAACCTTGGATGTTTCCAGGGTTAGAGCTTCTACCATGTATCTGGGCAACCTGTTCCCATGCTTCACCCACTCACATTGTAAAAAAATGTCTTCCTTATTTTTTTCTAAATCTACCCTCTTTTAGTTTAAACCCATTACCCTTTTTCCTGTCACAACAAGTAGTGCTAAAAAGATTGCCCCCATCTTTCTCATAGGCCCCCTGTAAGTACTGGAAGGCTGCAATAAAGTCTGCCCAGAGCCTTCTCTTCTCCAGACTAATCAACCACAACTCCCTCAGCCTTTCCTCATAGTGGAGTTCTTCCAGCCTTCTGATTGTGGCCCTCCTCTGGATCCACTCCAACACGTCCATGTCTTTCTTGTGCTGGCTCCAGAGCTGGACACAGTACTACAGGTGGTGTTTTACCAGAGTGGAGCAGAGGGGGAGAATCACCTGGCCACACCTCTCTATGCAGCCCAGGATACAGCTGGCCTTCTGAACACCGAGTTTCTTTGAATGATTGTCCATGCTGTCACTGAGACCCTTCTAGTGGCACCTTGAGGCTGGACTTCAGCTTGGTTTAGACCAGTGCTGCAGCCATAAACAAAAGAAGAGAGCTCCGTGCAGCAGAAGGCAGTTTTGTGCAGGAACCAGACACCTAGAGAGGCCTAGACACCCATAGAATCCATCTGAAAGCCTGAGGACTTTCTTTCCTTCAGATGAAACTAAGCCCAAGCTACAGTCTCAAGTGTGCAAATGACACTGTGTGAACTTTTAGGTCTCAGCATGAACTGTTCTGCTCTGCAGATCCACTCCTATCATGCTGCGGTGTTTGCTGCTGCAGACATAGCCAGGTCTAAAATGCTGAAAGCATTTGCTGAGGACATTGGGATCTTGATCTGAAAAGAAAACATGTTGCCTGTTCTCTTCTATTTAAAGCTTTAATGAAAAAAAAGTGATAAACCACTGCCCCACCGTAGCATTCTGGAGTATTAGACCTACTGCAAAGGAGATGTTCAAGCTGCATCTATCTCCTTGCCTCAATATTTGCCCCAGAATTTGCATGCTTTCTAGCACAGATTAATTTTTTCATTTGTGTTAAGTAGGTGTATTCTTCTCAAAATCACAAAAAAAAAAAAGTACTTAGTAAAAGAAAGGCTTAATATAAAGATCACTTGAAAAAATGTTTTTAGTTAATAAAGAGAATAATTTAATACATTGTTTTCTTTGTTGAGGGCACAGTAGCAGGTACATATAAAATAAAATGTAATAAAACATATTATGTCTCTAAGGGAACCATAATAAAAATATTTGGACCTTAGGCAGGTGGTTTTCTAAGAAATACATAAAAATATAATTAAAACACTAGAATAGTAGGACTGTTTTGCATTTTACTTAATATTGCCATTCACAGACTGCTCTTGGACAATGCAAGTTGTACCTTGAAGTCAAGAAGAAATTCAGCAGAATGCATGTACTCTGACTCTGTCCCTGAACTCTGTCCTACATAGAAGCGCATTTCATGTGTTCATTTAGGAGGAAGTATCTAATGAAAGCAGCCTTTGAGGGTAAAAGAAGTTCTAAGAAGAAAAGAAACTTGAAAATATCTTCATCCCCTGTTTTCCTGGCAGTTCTATCTGGCAGTATTTCCTCTCAACTGCACCTTTCACTAGCGGTTGTCAAAGAGTGTAGTTTAAATGACTCAAGGTATCAAACAATCTATTCTTCAATACATTACCTTATTTTGCTGCTCCTTACCACAGTGTTAGATGAACCCTGAGTTTCAGTAAAGTTTCCCCAGAGTCCTAGGAAATGAGGAATGACTCCAGGCCACACATGATGAGAGAGAGAAGGCAGTTCTTTCAAGTACAGCTGCACAGTGGTGGACCTTTCAGCACAGTAGTGAAATTAGAGCTGAGCACTGCTACAGTGCTGGGTCCTAGAAATGTTACCTTTGAAATCCAGAATGAAGCCACCAGCTGTAATGGATAAGAGCCAGGTATAGAACAGTCCTGTCAGTACAACTGGTAGGACACTGGGAAAGCTGGCATGGGAGAAACCCAGGGATATGTGCCTCACATGCATGTCATACCTGTATCTGCTAGGTAGTAATAGAGAGCTTGAGGGATCTGAAATTGTGATCTTATCAATAAAACTTTGAAATCATGTGCCTTAAATATATAAAACAATATTTATAAAAGATACACACCAATACATCTTTGTCCTCAGGCTACAGGGAGTTCCACTGGGGTTAATGCCACTGGAGGGGGAATTGCATCAATGATCTAAGTAAAACACCTCTGCTGTAGTCCTGAACCTACAGGCATCTATACCAGCTGAGAATTTAGGCCAGCATATAGAAACCCCCTAAATTTTCAAGGAACAAGTTTAGATGAAGTATCATTCACACCTACCAGTCTGATAATCAAAATCATTATGATAGAGAGGCCACAGCTTTTCCTAGTTACAAATGCCACTAAATTTCATTATAAAAATATTTGCTCCCAACTCAATTTATATGTGCTGTATCCACTCATAATTACTGAATCTGTTCTGATAGTGAGGGAATCAACTCGCATTAAATTAATACCTCCTGAGCTTGAGGTAAATTTGTTTAACTAAACTTTCCATTCTTTTGCTTTGTAGCTTTGACCTTTGTTCAACATTTGCCTATCCACATGTATGAGTAGAAAAAACATCTGTATTTTTATCAGCCCTTCTAAGTTTTATTCACAGTTCAATAACCTTAAAATCTCACTTAATAGAAAAATGCATGATGGGAATAAAGCATTTTAAAACGACAAAAGCATAGCTAGAAAAATGATAAATATTGCATTTTCTATCGTGTGTAAAATTGCCTTGCTCATATCCACCATATGCTTATTCTCTTCATTTTTGGTCATCACAACTCTGACAATGTATTTCCTTTTTTTATTAATTTCTAATGATCACTTCAACATAGTAATTGTCAAAAGCCAAAGCAACATACTAACATCATCTCCTATGCTACAAAAAAGTATACATGGCTATCTTGAAGCAGTCTTCCTATACATACACATAAGAAATAGATACCTATGGAACTGAAGAGAATATTTTTTTTCATTTAAGTATACGCTTACAAAGATGTATTTTTCAAAAATATAAATACTTTTAAAAATTATCTGAGATAATATTTATCAATACTACTTATATTTTACAGGTTTAAGTATGTGGTGGAACTCTGAGTGAGGACAGTAAATATAGAACCACAGAACTGTTTGGGTTGGAAGTGACTTCAAAAATCATATAGTTACAACTCCTCTGCCATGTGCAGGGAGACCTCCCACTAGATCAGGCTGTGATAGGCCTCACCCAACCTAACCCTGAGCACATCCAGTGATGGAGCATCCACCACTTCCCTGGGCAACCTGTTACAGTGTCTTAACACGCTCAGGGTGAAGAACTTCTTCCTTACATCTAATCTAAATCTCTCCTCTTCCAGTTTTTCCACTACCCCTTTGTCCTATCATTACAAGCCCTTGTAAAAAGTCCCTCCCCAGCTTTCTTGTGGGCTCCCTTCAGATACTGGAAGGCTGTAGTTAAGGTGTTCCCTTAACTTGTGTCTCACAGAGTGAAGTAAAGGAGGAGGATCACCTCCTTCAACTGGCTGTCCATGCTTCCTTTGATGCCACCCAGTATACAGTTGGCTTTCTGGACTGCACTTGCACATTGTTGGCTCGTGTGGAGGTTTTCATCAACCAGCACCCATAAGCCTTTCTCCTCTGGATTGCTCTCAATCCATACTCTGGCCAGTTTGTACTTATGTTTGGGACTGCCCTGACCCAGGTGCAGGACCTTGCAGTAGGCCTTGTTGAACTTCATGAGGTTGGTATGGGCCAATGTCTCAAGCCTATCAAGGTCCCTGGGGATGACAATCCTTCCCTCCAGCATGTTGACACTTTGTGTCATCAGCAAACTTGTTGAGGGTGCACTCAGTTCCACAGACAATGTCACCGACAAAATGTTAAATAACACTGGTTCCAATACTGACCCCCTGAGGAATGCCACTTGTCACTGGTCTCCACTTGGTCGTCAAGCCATTGTCTGTAACTCTTTGGGTGAAATCATCTAGCCAATTCCTTATCCACAAAATGTTCCATCCATCAAACCCATGTCTCTCCAATTTAGAGACCAGAATGTCATGAGGGACAATGTTGAGATTTTTGCACAGGTCCAAGTAGATGAGGTCACTTGCTCTTCCTTTATCCACCAATGCTGTAAATCAATCATAAAAGGCCACCAAATTTGCCAGGCATGACTTGCCCTTGATGAAGACATCTTAGTTGCCACCAATCACATCCTCATTTTCTCTGTGCCTTAGCAGACCCTTCAGGAGGATTTGCTTCATGATCTTGCCAGGCACAGAGGAGAGACTGACTGGCTTACAGTTGCTCTGTAGTTCTTTCTTTTTCCCCCCTTTTGAAAATGAGGGTTACATTTCCCCTTTTCCAGTCAGTAGGAACTTCACCAGACTGACATGACTTTTCAAATCTGATGGAAAGCAGCATAGCAGCTTCATCCACCAGTTCCCTCAGGACCCAAAGATGGATCTCATGGACTTATACAGCTTCATGTTCTTCAGATGGTCTCGAACCTGATCTTCATTTAGAGTGGGTATATTTTCCTTCTCCCAGTCTCTGCCTTTGCTTTCTGCAACTGTGGCTAGAGCCATTTCCAGTGAAGACTGAGACAAAGAAGTCCTTGGATACCTCAGCCTTCTCTATATTACTCATAACCAGGTCTACTGTTTCCTTCCAGAGAGGGCCCACATCTTCCCAAAACTTCCTTTTGTCACTGACATACCTGTAAAAGTTTTTCCTGTTACCCTTGATGTTCCTGACCAGATTTAATTCTATCTGGACTTTAGCTTCCCTAACCCAATCCTTGGCTGCTTGAACAATTTCTTTGTATTCTTCCCAGGCTACCTGTCCTTGCTTTCACTCTCTTTAGACTCTCTTTTTGAATCTGTGTCCAGAACCTCCTTGTTCATCCATGCAGGCCTCCTGGCATTCTTGTCTGCTTTCCTCTGTTTTGGGATGCATTACTTTTGTGCTTGGAGGAGACAGTCCTTGAATATTGAAAAGCTTTCTTAGGCCCCTCTCCCCTCCAGGGCTTTATTCCATGTTACCTGACAAACAGATCCATGAAGAGGTCAGAGTTTCCTCTCCTGAAGTCCAGGGTAGTGAGCCTGTGCCCACCTTGTTGCCCTAAGAATCTTGAGTTCCACCATTTTGTGGTCATTGCAGCCAAAGCTATCCTTGAGCTTCATGCTAGCCAATAGCCTCTCCTTGGTGAGAACAAGGTCCATAGCACCTTTTCTCATTGGTTCCTCTAGCACTTGTAGAAGGAAATTATCATCAATGCATTCCAGGAACCTCCTGGATTGCTGGTCCCCTGCTGTGCTCTCTGTTCAACAGATACCAGGGTGGTTGAAATCCCTCTTGAGGGCCAAGCCTTGTGAACATGGAGCCACTCCTAACTGCTACAAAGGGCCTACCCCAGAAATTCTTTAAATTGTTTAAAGCCCTGTTTACTAAATGGACAAGCCTGTGACCAAAGATGTTCTCCCCCTTCTGAGAGATGGACAACAGCAGCCCCAAGAAGACCAGGCTTCTCAAAGAGAGTCCCGTGCTCTAAGTAGCCATTTCCTTAAAATGAGTTAAGGTCTGATGAGTAACTAGGGCTCCATTACACAACAGATACTCAAAAATGATATCCAATAGCTTTACATGTGCAGTTATGCTTACAGTTAACGGAAGTTGCATGGATGTATCTATTATATGCGGGAAGAATTTGGTTCAGGTTTGCAAGGGCTCCAGAGGTAACTTAGTCTTGGAAGTAGTAACAGAAACTTGGCTTTGAGAAACTGGAAGCACCGTCACTGAAGTCAGTAGTTATGCCACAGCCACTGATGGAAAAAATTTCCACCTTGCAGTGCAGTTCCATTGGATCTGCATTGACATTTGTGTGAGTAGAAGAATTGCAGTTAGTAGAGTAGATATTGTTAGATTTATATTTTTACAGAAAACACTCAAGCTGAAGATTCAAACTCAACTGTAAAAGTTATTCACAAGTCTTTTTAAGATATTTACTGACTACACAATTGTAATGGCCTCTAGATTAGTGCTTTTTGCTTTACAAATATATTTATATTTCGTTTTCTTTGTTCTAGTATGCAAGAAAAGAAATAAATTATACCAGGAAAAAAATAAAGGAATGTGGCAGAAGTTTTGTTCAACCTGTCAAAGATTACAAAATTTATAGTTTAGTCTAAATGGTTAGGAATTATTAACTGATAATTAAAAATAAAGTGCTACTTCAGAAATTATTAATAATTGAGATGTCTTTTCCAAATTTTTTTTCTGTCCACTCACCTTTAATAATGTAATTTTTTTTTTTAGATCACAGGTGAGACCACAACAGAAAACAGAGAGAGTAAAACCTGATGGATCTTTATCTTTCTTGGGTTGGTGTGGTTTCTGTGTTTTTGTTTTGTTTTGTTTTTTCTTTTCCCTGCAGCTTTCATTATTTTTTTTAAAACACAAATACAGATTTTTTTTTTTTTTTTTTTGTGGTCAGAAAATGTCATCTCATTCCTCACTGTAAAATTTCTTTTCAATAGGAACCTGAACAGTATTGCTGTAATAATTTTTCATTGCAGATTTTCTGTTGCATTTTATACATTAGGTGGTCTGTCATATGCATAATTAGTAATTATAGGACCCACAGTCAATAAATCATGAGAACATATTATCTTTGCGTTATACTTTACTTGGGTTAACAACATTCTGGTGCATAGTAGAGGCTGTCAGTAGCATTTTATGAAGATAAATCATTGACCTATGCAACTCTTAAGCTCGATTGTAATAAATCATTCAGTTCACTGCTGTTAAAGGCCTTGTGACATTGTCAGTTAAACATGCCTGAGCACAACTTTTTGACTGTTACAGGAATTTATGCTGTTGCTGACACCTTTACCCATACTGGTGGCCTGGAGACTGATGAGGGACTGTTGGTATCAAGTAATTTTAGAAAGCCTACTCTCATTCAGATCATCAATAACTTCCTTTAGCAATTTGGGAACTGCTGACAAACTCCTCCTCTTCCTGAAAACAAGAAAAAAAAGAATATAAAACTATTTCTTTTTAAGTTTAAGCCCTTCTATAGAGCACACACCTTACAGAAAACTTCCTGCAGCTATTTCATTCTTCAAGTGCCAGCGTGGTAAGAAATGCCTCTGTCTGTGAAATGCTGTAACTTTTGAAAAATAGTATACTACAGAATTGTCATTTAGCATTCTAGTGACGAATGAAGAAAAACCCCAGACCTTCAGTTATGAACCAAAAGGAGGTTAGTTTTAAAATTAACTGCCACATGAAAGTTGCTACAAAACTAGTAAATAAAAAAAAAAGCCAAGTAATTTGGACCTTAAATTAATTCTATTGAGGACTTAATGTTTTGGTTTTTTTTTTTTTTTTTTTAAATTCTCTGAAACATCCCTCTATAATAAACAATGTTAAATGCATTTTTCTTCTGAACTTTGAAAACTCCAATATGATTTTATTGCTTAAATTAACACTTACAGATACTTACACTCAAAACCCTACCTGTTTTATTTTTACATATTTTTTTTTTTAATTTTACCCATTCTACTTGTTCATCACTGCCACAGAGCAACTTCAATAAGAAAATGTTATAAAAGAACAGCTTTGCATTTGTCCTAAAAATCCACAGTAAATAAATACATACGAAGTAAATAAACAAATATACCATAGTAAATCTGTTATTTCATGCATGGCTTGCCTTCATATCATAAAGAACATCTGGAAATGGATTTTTAAACAAAACTTTGCTAAAAATGTGGTGATGTAATTAATGCTGTTTTAATTTTAATTTGATGAAAAACATAATAAAACCACATCTGAGTTTCCAAAGCATGTTAAATGGAAAACAAATTTCATTATGGATTGTTCCTTATCCCTTCCTGGCAGGAATACTGGTAGAAATCAAAAACTTCAAATGACATTTTTTTAAAAAAGATATAAATAAAGTATTTTGGTAAGTCGTCCAGCACAAAATAATTTATCCGAACTTTTGTAGAAATTTTCCATGCTAGTCTGCTTAAGGCTGGGTTAAACAAAACAGAAAATAAGAGCAACTTGATAAACCTTCTCGTTCTGTATTTGCCAGCTTCTTTTAAAACTTCAATAACCTGTCAAACTGGTAATTAAATGTTGATTTGTTACAGGAGGCTGGTAATTATCATTAGTTGTTCGCTAAGAACTTCTGATTTTCTTAGCACAATAGAAAATCAGGAAACACACAAAGTCCTTAGTGTGTGCTTCCATTCTTTTGAGATGAGGCAGCAAGAAAGCAATTTTAACTTCACTTACTATTGTTAGGCTTACAATTTGGATCAAGCTCAGTCAATTTTTCACATAGTTTAGGTCTTCATCATGTTACATTTGTTCTTACTGTTACTATGCCATAAGAATCTCCACTCAAATAAAAAAAGCACTTTTAAGCCAGAAGGAAGAGCTTTTTCCAGGTTTCCATAGAAATGTCATGCTTCAGAGGAAGTTGCTCCTGCTGAATTAATGAGTTTGTTTATGATAAAGCTGTTCAGGTCTAATACTGAGAAAGCTCAATGAAGCTTGCATTTTGATGGAAAATCTGGAGGTTGACACAGATAAAAAGAATTTAATCTGGATAACAGTTTGAATTCCAGTGATCTTCGTTTTCTGAGTGCAGCCATATGGAACGAGCCCATTCACTGTTAGTCCTGTTGATAGCAAATTAAACCACCTTAGCCAGTAAACTTTAAGTCAAAAGAATCTGCAATTCCTTAACATGAATATGGGAGAGTCTGACTAGCACATCGCAGGTCTGAATTCAAGTTCAAACCTTTCCTCCCTTGTGAATTTTCAAATCTAAAATGAAATAATAGGCTTTTGAGTTAAAAACCAAAAGTCCATGTTGTCAGCATGAGTGACTGTTTGTTTAGAAATGTTGTTACAGTTCTTGACCTCTGTGATATGACTTTTTAATAGGCTGAGTTATCACATAGCGATGATAGGAGAATTCTGGATTTTGTTTCTCACATCTGGAATGGTTCTGCACTTGTATATCTGGCACCTAAGTGGGAATATTCCATCTTAGAATGGACATTTGGAATTACATTAAAAATTTTACAAAAACCACATTTAAAAAACCAGCATGATGGGCAAGACTAGTTTGTTATAATGAGTGACAGTCTGGTTCTGAGCGTTTATAATGGTTGTGAATGCAATGCAAATACCGAATAGGAGGTGCAGGATGTATATGCATCTACAAGGAAAGTTGGAGAACTGTCAAGTACATGAAGTATATAAATGGTGTATAGGCCTAGGGTTTGTGAGGAAGCCTGTTAGGGACTTCCAAAATGATCATACAAATAAGTTAGGGAATTATAAAGCAAAAATAGAAGGAAGTCAGTCATCTGCAAATTTTTGGTCTGGATAGTCCTGAAATAACAGGACTACAAGTATTAATACTATGTCAAAATAAGCACATCTTGAACAGTAAAAAAAAAAAAAAAAACAACTTCTTTTCCCACTTTAAATACAGCACTATTACACATGAGTATATACAAGCAAGCAGGAAAAAGAAGATGTGGCAGTGAGGAGTAATCTGCAGATTTAGACGAGGCCAACAGGTGTTTGTAAAAGGTTTCCACTGGCTGGGGCCTAGGGCAACACCCAAGATGCAACCATATACGATTCAAATATTTTATTCTGTTTTTCAGTGGAGCGTAAGTCATCTTGTAAGTCTACAGTCTGTCGCAACATTAACTGGCATCAGAAACATGTCCAAAACAAATCTCCAGTGACATATGTCCTTATCTGTATATGAAGTACAACATACACTTAAAGTTACTCCTTAAGAATTTCCCAGCTGACTTATGCCCATGGGGCAACTTTCACACCTTTGGTATTTGTATTACTTAATGTCTTTTCCTATCATAAATCCAGAGAAATTTTGCAAAAGGTTGTGGTAAACAATGGGGCAAATTTCATCAAACTTACAAGAGCAGGAGGAAACTGGTAGGCATACGTAACACACATTAATAATCTGCAAAGTTGGAGACAATTTTCCATCCCCTCTCTTCCTCCCAAACATGCACATAATGTGCTTTGTAAGTGTAGCTCACACGGTAATTTGTTTAAAAATATGAACATTTGCATTTTCAGAGGGAGGAAAATATAACAAGCCTTTATTACAGACCATTTTAAAATGAGAAGTTGCTGGTTGTAAGAAACATGAGTTCAGAATTTAAACCAGGACCTAAGGGCAGAAACAGTAATTTGTTTATGATAAATGTTTTAATAAATAAGTATAGTTGTAACTACAGGTCTCCCTTATCGCTTTGTTACAAAATAATGATGATACTTAACAAGCAAAACAATCAGAACCTGTCAACTCCTCCTGCTTCTTTTTGCCATATAACAGGCTTTAAAAATTGTCTTCATTAAAGCACACCAGTTTATTTTTTACAATACAAGTACAATGCAAGGATACATAGACACACATTCATTTAGAGATGTATCCATGGTACAACACTCCTGGTCCATATCAGGTATCTTAAGTAGGATACAAAGAATCCTCAATCTGGCAAGCTTAGTTTTGCAGTTGCCCACAGCACTTTCTTGAAATGATTGTGCCTTCCTCTTTCTAACCTGTTTTTGTAGTGCATATTTGTAGAAAGGTTTATGTTGAGTTTATGGAAGAACTGATTAACTGATCTTGCTATATGAAAAAACAAAACAAAACAAAAACACTTCTTTGATCCTGTGTTTACTTAAGAGCCAAGTCAACAAGAATACTGCCTGCCAAAAAAAAGACTTATATTCATTTAGCTGTGGAGCGTTTATAGAAACCAAGCAGAGTCACATTGCTTCAACAGAAATTATCCAGCTCTGCATACACTAGCAGCTGTGCTCTCAATTTTCCTCTGTCTTCATCTATTTCATGTCTCTTTTGTTCGCATCAGCTGTCAAGTTATGATGGAAATTATCATATTTAAATTACTGGCAGTTTGCTTTTTCTCCTCTGCTGTGATCAAGGAAATGGGACTTCTCAAGAATTTAAATTGCCACATTCTTTACATTTTCAAAGTCTCCTCCTTCCTTTGCCAAAAATTGGTCCATAACACAAAGCATAGGCAGAAATTAGCTCCAGAGAGAGTTATGGTGTCTTAATCTGGCTAGAATAATTTGGGATATTTTAAATGCAGACCATAATCAGTGTTCCTTATTCCAAGTAATTGACAATTGACGAGGATGACCTAGCTGCTGAAGAGACTTAGCAATCTCCGAAGCCTCTATTTAAGTTGTGGAGGAGCCACAATTATCATGACGGTACCTTTCCTCATATTGTTAGACTTGGACATGTATTAGCCTTATAGCATGTTGCTATGTTACCATTTCAGTAGCAACTCATGGTAAATTCTGAAGAACTGATTCATTCAATTAAAACAGGCAAAGTAAATAAAAGACTGCAGAGAAGGAGCATATGTTTGTACAAAAGTTATCATTAAACTGAAATCAATGGAAAGGCAAAGCTCTCAAATCAAATCATAGTTATCTGCTTTTTCCCTTCACCTTGCATTCACCCCTCCTACAGTTCTGTCTAGGCATCAGTTAAGACCAGTATTTTATCTTTCTTCTAGTAAAACACTTGACTCATTAGAGAAATTTATTTGGGTTTTTGTATTTATGTAAAAACTCATTTCTACTTCAAAATCCAATCAAATCCCAAACCCTCCTCCAGTCAGATCAGGATGGAAAAAGTTATTTCCAGCACTGTCATTGAGATATAAAAAAAACAAAAAACAACAACAACAAAAAAAAAAAAAAAAAAAATCCATCACTGGTTCCTGTAAACTGCAATGTGATGTATCACAAATAACTCAGACACCCTCACAGTCAACTGATAAAATTCCAAAACTAAGCCAATATCTTTGACAATTCTGGTGCACAAATCAGAACATGCTTGACTATCAGGTGTTACATAAAAAAAGTTAGTCTTAATAAAATAAAAGCAGAATTGTTTATTTCAGCTGTGCTCAAAACTCAGTGAGACACAGAGATCCTTATGAAAAATAGCGTCTTGGCTTCACTGGGACAGAATCTTAGGCCTGCCATGGCCCACAGGCCATTAGCAGTTTGGAGTAAGCAGAGCTAGAAATCCAGTAATGGGGGAAGGAATAAACCAAGTCAACAGTCCAGTCCCAATCATACAGCACTCACTATAGTAACTGCCAAAAAAAACCATGGTTACATACATACCTTTCACCCCACCCTGCTCTCAAGCCTCTCCCTCCATTGCTGGGAGCTCTGACTGCCACAGACAGCCAGAGAGCCCTTCCAATAACAAGAAACCCCCCATAAAACAAACTTCTCTGCAAGCAGAGCCAGCTTTTTATACTAATAATTTTAGAGGCAGAACACCTGGTGTTAATTTCCTTATTGGTTTTCACCAAAAGTTGGCCAGACCTTGAGAGAAGACCAAGAGGAAAGCCTCTCCTGCCTGGCTGTGGTCATCATCTGTTTGTCAACCTGTAGTCAGGGCTTGGGGTTAGACCCTGACACATTACCTTCTGATCTTGGGGGGATTGAGAATATGGCTGCTTATCACTACTAGAGTTACACAAAAAAGCAGAAACTCATGGGAAATGATTTTATGTTTAATGTCATTACTCCTTCCAGACTGTTAAACAATTGAGCAATGTATTAGTGTTACAATATTTAAACAGTAATGCTTTAACAGTATTAAAATATTAAATAACATTTAAAATGTAATGTTAAAAATAGTATTAGAACATTAGTGTGATGATCACAAAAAAAAATATTTCCAGAACAGCAAAGGTGAAATGACAATGCACTGAAAAAGAAAAAAAAAAGTGTTTTTCACAAGACTGTTTGCAAATTATATCACTGTTAGTGAAGAAATAATTTCCTACACTGCATTTGAAAGAACTGCAACCTGTATTATTTGTGCCCTTTTAAAAGCAGATAATTTAATGTGTTTTAGCTCCATATATTGCCAAAGCTTTGCCATTTGCCAGTGTCATGGCAACTATAACCACTAGGAGACTGAGGGTTGAATTATTTAACTAGGGAATATCAAAAGAAAGTAACTGAAATAACAAAGGAACCCAAACATAGTTCAAGCTTGTTCAAAAAAAATCACTATTTATATGTATTCCGAATTAGCAAGTCTAAATAAAAGTTCAACTAGGAAAAGAAAGAGCTGACCCGTTGTATCAACCAGTAACCTCTAGCCTGCAGGCTGCGGATTGGAAACCCATATTAATGCACTTAGAACAGAAAAAGAACCTTAGTCAGAACTGAAACACTGGCCTCTTGTATCTGAGAAGAGTGCCATCATTTCTCGGTTATAGGGAGCAGTTTAATTCTTTGTCATGTAATGAAAAAAACATCCTTTCTTTACAGATTTTGTAGCCCCAACTTTGATATTTTCCTTAATAATGGGGGCCATAAAGACTGGTTCTTCACTCCAACACATTTAAAACTGAACTTGACTTTGAGTCTACTGCACACTAAGTATATTTTCAGAGAATTTAATGGATTTCATAGAAATGTACATTTTGACTAGGACTCTGGATATTTTGCATGAAGTGTCATCATCACTACTCTCATTTTAACTAGTATTATTTACCCAAGATCACCTAGGAAGCTGTCGAGTGAAAATACAGTATCTGAAGAGCATTTTTCTTCTCTGCCAAGTATGCTACTTTAAGTTGTATATCTTTGTATGTTAAAATACTATATTACAAATACATTGTTTTCAAGACCTCTGAAATCTGAGACTTTTGAAGTACTTCACATACATTAAGGAATTTATTCTTGTAACATTTTAGTGAAAGTCTTATTTTGCCTTTCTTAAACTATATATTTATATACAACTGAGCTTGAGGTTGGATGTCAGGCATTCTGTCTGAAAAGCTTCTGAATTCTCCAGCTGTTCATGGGTTCTTAGATGAACATGAGTAGCTTAGCAGGAATTCTCTAGCAAGGTATTTATCCATCTTTTCCATTGGTTTAGAACACAGCTGGGAAACTGTCAGGCAGGGGAGAAAAGCAGTTTGCTAAAATAACACCAGAAATTTGAGAGTTTTAAACCTTTTCTCTTCAGTTACTGAGGCCTACCCTGACTATTGACACATCCCATTTCTATTTCTATATTCAGTGAGCAGAATCATACATTTTCCAGTGGTAAAAAAAATTATTATGTTAATATTTTGTCTATGGTGGGTATATTACAATGACCATATTTTTAAAAGATGATAAAAATTAATACTTTGAAAAATTAAAAAGAAGGCAAGATCCCACAAATCTCTTGATCTTTTGCCCTTCTCTTGTAACAATCTCAAGTGAATCCAGAATAACTGCCTACTTCAGTTCTTAAGTGTACATCAACCATCAAGTAATTAACCTTAAAGAATGTACTGAATACATTATTAGTTCCATTAACATTGTTATAGATAAACACAGTGCTCTGAAACTTCTCATCCCATGACCTTGGAAAACTCCCAGGGTAGCTGTAAAAGACCAGTTGCAAGGGTCATTTAAAATGGAGTCAAACACAGCTCAGAAAAATAGACTACAGGGAACAATGCCGCCATAAATAGGGAATTCAGCTAACTGCAAATTAATAGACCTTTTACATCTCTAATTTGTTTGCACTTATGAAAACATATTTAATATCTTTGGAAGTTGGCTATCCTGTATATAAATGTATCTTTTTCACTACAGTTCTCAGCCTTTTGAAAAAACCAAACTCAAAAGCTTTTGTCCTAAAACAACAGATTAAAATAAAGTTTTGTAATAACCTTATTATTTAAAATAATTTTGAAATAAGAAGTAATCATAGAATCTGCTAACCTGTTTTAAGGTGCTGGAAGTCGGGAAATAGGCCAATATCCATTGGTCTTGGGAATGATCAACCTTCTAAAACTACCTGGGGAAGCTGGGAAATCCAGGAACAGCTCCCTTTTTCTTGTGGAATCCCTTCCTTTGAAATCACCTCATGTTGTTAAGGCATTGCATCAACTATTTTTCCATCCTTACATAACTTTATATGGGTGATAACATAAACTGCTGGACTGAAACACTGGCAGCTCTAAATTTATTTACCTAACTCCTCCCTTATGCATCTTACCTGATATTTATTTATGCTGCAGGCTAGCTTTACTCTTATGCTTTTTCCTTAGCTTACTCTCAGAGAGTTTATATGCTGTCACCATAATCTTGAAGCATGTTTAGACAGTAATGGAACTGGAACACAGGTAGAATTTCTGTCTTTGAAAGATATTCAAGCTTCCATGACTTTTCAGTGTCATCCTCTCACTGATTGGTCCAATGAGACCACCAACATCACAGCCCAAGGTAAACCTGAAATCTGCAGGCCATCCAAGACTGCTTTGTGGTAATAAGTGCTAATGCTGGTGGCAGCTTAACTGCAGGCAGAAGAGAGCTCAGCACATACTCAAACCCTCTAGATATGTCCAGTTTCCCAGATCTGTTTTCATCACTGTGTTGATCTTCACATTTCTTCCACTGTTTTTTGTACTGAAGATATCTAATACAAAATGACTTTAAAATATTGACAATTATCCTAGGGAAGCATGGATTACAGAAGCATGAGTCAACGATGGTGAAATAAGTGCCATGAATAGGTGCTGGTCTGATAAACACACGGAGAAGCTTAGTTAATGAAAAAAGAATTTAAACTTGAGTTTCATTGCTCTTTCAGCATTGACAGATACTGCATATTGTAAATTCCAGAGAGTTCTTAATCAGCTGTAAGCATTTTGGAATTTACAGGATTAGGTCTTCAAAATAAGACAAAAACATTGCCTTATCGTTTCTGATCCCTGTTGAATTTGTGCCCATTAATTTGATGACATATATGTGATGACATGGAACTTTTCTGAGTAACAAGAAAATTACTGGTTGCCCATTGTCACAAGAATTCAGCAAGAGTTTTTGTTCTGTTACCCTGTCCTAACAGATTCTCTGCACCCATTTACAACCTATCACCTTCTTAATAGGGTCTTGCTTAACAATTTTGTTTCAGGCTTCTCCCTACTAATAATTGCACCATATAGACCAGACATATTTGCTTATAGACACATACCCTGAGGAGTCAAATTAGACCTTTGATTATTCCTCTTTGTATTCTAGGATATATTTTTGAAAATTTTAATAGTTAGGGTTTTTTTTCCCCACCCCTATTTGATTTAGGTGCCCTTGGTATTAGATTGTATAATGAAATCTTAATTTGCAAGATTTAATTGAATATTGCCATGGGATTTTTTCTGGAGCACACCTGATCGGAAATTCTACTCTGCATGAGGATGAACTTCATTTATGTATTCATTTCTCACCAAGGCTACTGCAAACACAACATAAATCAGAAGGATCCTCAAGTGCAAGTCAGCTAGCACTGGAATATTTATCTTCAGAGAGAGGACAGTTATTTCATTTTCCCAGATTTCCTATGTATGCAGTGGCTTTTCAATATATCTGTATTTTTAATATTTTAAAAGGATTTCAGAATTGTTTTGTTCATTCCAGTAGCAAAGGGTATTTATGACTGTCCTGTGTGTAATGACATATAAATGCAACAATGTCTATACACATCACTGACTTGTAATAAATCAAATTAGTTCAACCATTATGAAACAACAGGTGTGAATTAATAATACAATGTCCCTTTTAACTCTAATCACTATGCAAGAGTTTTTTTTACCAACACATAACTCAAATATTCTCAAATACTTTATGTTGTCCTGACTTCTTATAAATACATTGCCTTTTCCTTTTAACTTGCTAAAGTCTTTCCTAAAAGATGACTAACACCAGTAAGGTAATATATGCTCTGAAACCTGCAGTGTTACAATCTTAATAGCAATCTTTATAGTAGCTACTATTAATACTGGCACAATATCAATTTCTTTCTATTTACTAAAAAATTTCATTATATAATTACTATAAAGAGTCTTATAATAGCTTCTTATTAGGCAAACATACATGATTCAACAGAGTCAGACTCCAAATAGAGGAGGTAAAGAAGCAGTAAAAGTGAAGAACAACAATGTTCTAATCTCCTTATACCGCAAGGAAGAAGAAAATCCTTACATTTACTACAATTATTCTACATAATATCTGGAAGTTGTGAATGTTATTCCACAACCACCTATGTAACTGCTATATAGTGTGCTAGTGGATGAGGGGATTTTGGGCATGCTCAGCAAGTCTGCAGACAACATCAAGTTAGGTGGGTGTGTTGATCTGCTTGAAGGTAGGAAGGGTCTACAGGAAGGATCTGGACATGCTAGACTGATGGGCCAAGGCCAGTGGTATGAGGTTCAACAAGACTGAGTGCCAGGTCCTGCACTTGGGTCACAACAACCCAATGCAACACTCCAGGCTTGGAAAAGAGTGGCTGGAAAGCTGCCTGGCAGAAGAAGACTTGGGGGTGTTGGTTGATTGATGGCTGAATAGGAGTCAACAGTGTACCCAAGTGGACAAGAAGCCCAACAGCATCCTGACTTGTATGAGAAATAGTGTGGCCAGCACAAGTAGGGAAGTGATCATCCCCCTGTACTCAGCACTGGTGAGGCTACACCTCAAATACTGTGTTTGGTTTTGGGCCCCTCACTACTGGAAAGACTTTGAGGTGCTGGCATGTGGTCAAAGAAGGGCAGCAAAGCTGGTGAGGGGTCTTGAGAACAAGGTTTATGAAGAGTGTCTGAGAGGATGGGGGTTTTTAGCTTGGAGGAAAGGAGACTCAGGAGAGACGTAATTGCTCTCTACAATTTCCTGAAAGAAGGCTGTAGCATTGTGGGAATCTGTCTCTTTTCCCAGGTAAAAGCGATAGGACAAGAGGAAATGGCCTCAGGTTGTGCCAGGGAAAGTTTAGATTGGATATTAGGAAGTGTTTCTTTACAGAAAGTGTTGTAAGGCACTGGAACTGGCTGCCCAGTGAAGTGGTGGAGTCACCACCCCGGAGGTATTTAAAAGTCATATAGATGTGGTGCTGAGGGATACGGTTTAGTGGTGACTTGTTAGTGCTAGGTTAGAATTTTGACTTGATCTTGAAGATACCTTCCAACCAGAACAATTCTATGACCTGTTGAGTTGAAGCCAAAATAGTGAAGCCCTCAGCTTCTAGCCCATTTGTTTATTTCTTAGATACCTCAAATCTGGTTACATACTTTGCTTGTAACTCTTTTAAACAACAATGTATCTAAAACCATTCTCAGAATTCTAATCATTCACATGTAAAAATTCACAATTCCAGCTCACATTTCTTATGGGGGTGGGGGTGTATGTTAGGGGGTTTGTTCATACAACTTCAGTGCTAAAAAGTTTCTAATATTGTCTGTGATTTGTGCAGATTTACTTCAAGGTAATAAAGTTGTTCATATGTATATATATCTGCAGTGGATGAGATACAACTAATGTATTTCTTGTTGAAATGTTTCTAAGAACATGAGTTTGCTTCTGAGATGACCAGCTGACAAGAAGAAAATAACCTACCAAATATCAGCTCTGTGGCCAAAGACAACAAAACCTTTTTGTGACTTGTATATAGAGAGGCTTATGGAAAGACTTATTAAAACACATTTTTAATCCCATCATGACTTTACAAATTTACAGTTCCTACTCTAAGACAGATTTATTTATTTTTTTAATTTATTTTATCTTTCAGGTTCTCTATAGTTTAAATATTATCCTAGAAATAGCTTCTTTCCTTGTGTTATACTCCAGCCTTATAAATCTGTCTGTTAAAGTAGGAGGGCATATCCAAAACTACTAAGGAGAAAAAAAGAGTCTGATTTTCTAACATACTTTCCATGCCAATCCAGAAATATTTGTATATGCTGACCTCAAAAAGACCTCCATGTGTCAGGTTTTCCCAGACAACTGTTTTTCCAAAAGAAATATTGACAAAGCACTATCTGCAAGTTTGCAGATGACACCAACAATTGTGTCAAGGCCAAGTAGCAAGTCCTGCACCTTGGTCAGGGCAATACCAAGCACAAATACAGGCTAGGCAGAGTATGGATATAGAGTACTCCTGTGGAGAAAGACTTGAAGGTCCTGGTTGGTGAAAAGCTCTACATGAGCCAACAATGTGCAAGTGCAGCCCAGAAAGCCAACCATATCTTGGGCTGTATCAAATGAAGCATGACCAACAGGTTGAAGGAGGTGATTCTTCTTCTTTACTCCATTCTTGTGAGACTCCACCTGGAGTACTGCATCCATGTGTGGAGTTTCCAAAACAAGAAGGATATGGCCCTGTTGCAGTGGGTCCAAAGGAGGGCCATGAGGATAACCAGAGGGCTGGAACACTTCTCCTGCAAGGACAGACTAAGAGAGTTGGGTTTGTTCAGCCTGGAGAAGAGAAGGCTGTGGGCAGACCTTATTGCAGCCTTCCTGTATCTGAGGGGGAATCTAACTAAATGCACTTTCTGAAGTTAACAAAATATTTTTGCAGGCTGTCTGCTTGTCGCAGTGACAGCACTCCATGTTTAGAGTTACCACCAAGGATTGGTATGCAGACCAAGGTCACTGCTGAAGTTTGTGTACAACATGGAGTAGGGCAGAATGGAAAGGCCACATCTGCAGGAGCAGACAAGATAAATGAGCCTAAATTGACCATTGGGGTATTCCATCTCATATCCGTCATATTCAGTATAAAGCTGAAGAATCATGAAGGTCAAGCCCGCCCTTCCTTCCTCCCTTTTGCTGCTGCATCAATGGCTGGCATCCAAGGAGGGCTGTGTCCATTCTGCCTCTGATCTCGAGCCGTGTGTTCCTGAACCAAGTTC
>NW_008586153.1:0-40212 GCF_000691845.1 Merops nubicus | reverse complement strand
AGAAACCCTCGGATCTCACTTCTGACATTAGTGTATGCAATTTTTTTACAGTACTTTCAGATTTAACTGTGGTATTCTCACCTTTGTAAAATAACTGACTTTTTGATGTACTGTATAGAACATCTTTAGGGAGCAAGAGATGAAAAAATAATTAAGAAATTTGTTTCAAGACAAAACTGCCAATTTTTCGATTAAGAACTTCAAAATCTCTTGGGATGAAAATGTAAACAAAAGAGCTATAAAGATGTCAAATGGAGCACTCTATGATGTCCTAGAAACTTAGAGTAAATAAGAGAAAAAAATAAGAAGAGAGAAAGTGGCTGAAACAATCCATAACATGTGCTGTTGCTGAGATACGGTGTATCTCTTAAAGAAGAACTTCATCAGTGTGTAATAGGAACTGTTGCCCTTTGTTACAAGGCAAAAATACATTTACAGAATGAGGAAAGAACATTGCTCTCTCTTAAAACTTTGGTTTGTTTTTATTTTTCTTCCCCTCTGCATGTAAATATACTTATCCCTGTATTTTTATCTAAGTGACACCATAAGTAATTAGAAGGTACAGCTGATTTTGTCATAGCATGAAATAAAGACTAAAAACATTATCTGAATTTGTCTTACTCTTTAAAGGCCTGAGCACACAGACTTAACACTTTTCTCCTTTTGCCTTGTTACCTTCTTCACTTTTCTCCCACCTCTTTTTAAGTACAGGCTGTTATCTGTACTCACCTTTTCAGCAAAAATAGGACAAATAATGAGGAAAGTAAAAGCAGAAGAGCTGTACAATATCAGGTGAAAAGTTAATATAATGGAAGTTTCAGTTATACTGATTCTAGAAATAACCAAACATAGATGTCTAGCAAAGAGTTAGTGTGGGGCAGCCAGGCAATTACTCTCCTAGAGTACCTTCCCACTTTCCAACTATTTTGAACACAAACACTTTTTGAGCCAGAGGTATTTTCTTTGTTTGAAACTCTGGATGGATTTCCTTTCTCCCTCTCATGTTTGTTCAACCTGTCTTTCACTCCCATGTAATGTACACTACTACAAGGCAGATTGTGATTATTAAACATTTTGTTTCAGATGTTCCAGAAAACTTCTACACAATTCTGAACACAATAAACCAAACACTTAGGATGAAGAGATCCTTTTTTTTCTTATTCCTAATGTTGCACAGATGATATTGTCCTTGCTATTCCGTAACCACTGTAAAAGAAGTTCCCCAAAGAGTTTTCATATTGCCTTGTCTTAGCAGTTTTCCTGATGTCTTAAACTGTCCCATTTCCCTTTTAACAGGGAATAAGTATTTCCTTGCCTCTTATTGAACTGTTAACCCTGAAAAACTGCAATAGACCTACAAATGGAAGTATCAGCATTTTCACATCAGAAATATTTTCCAGGAAACATAAAATATTTTCTAACAAATGCTAGTCCTCTGGTAACAGAGAAGACCACTAGCTATAATAAGGAAAACTATTGTTCAAATAAGAAAATTGGCCTTTTCAGCCATATTTTGAAAGCTTCTTTACCTATTGCATGTATCTTTTTAGCTAATTAAAAAAAAAAAAAAAAAAAAAAAACAAACCAAACCAAAACACCTTATTAAATGGGCAACATAACCACGTGTTTATTATACACTTTCTTTGTGGAGAGATTAGTTCAATTACAGTAAGAATGACAGCTTCTTTAAATAATGCCCATTTGCTGTGGAAGTTGATTATTAAATTCAGTTTTAAGACTATACTCTTATACCATAGATATTTTCCTACAATTATATGCAGGAAAATATGGGGGGAAAAAGTTCTGTATGTAATTAATATAGCCCAGAGTTTTATAAATTTATCAAGGAAATACTTCCCAGTTGTCATAAAAGGGTATATGAGTCTCTGCAGCATTTAGAGAAGAAAACCAAAAAATGTAATTTTCAAAATACAACTTAAAAATTATTTCTAAAAAAAGGTTGTCTTTTCAAGGAAATGAAAATTAAATACAGAAGATGACATGTACTTTTGAGTTCAGTTACTCTGACAAACCTCTTTAAGATTCTCTTGGTCAATAAAATCCATATAATGCAGTATTCTTCATTAATGGAATTGCCTATTGTGTATCATGTTGATGCTCTGTAACCAAAGCAAATATTAAAAGATGTTTTCACTGAATAGAATCATAGAATGATTTCGGCTGGAAGGGACCTTAAAGATTACATCATTCCAATGCCTCTGTAATGACACCTCGCACTACATCAGGTTGCTCAAAGCCTCTTGCAATTTGTCCTTAAACATTTCCAGGGAGAGGCCATTTCTTTGTCCAAAATTTCTTTGGTCAACCTGTTCCAGTGCCTCACCACCCTCAAAGCAAAGAATTTTTTTGTTGTATCTAATCTAATTGTAATCTACTACCTTTCAGTTTACAACCATTACCCCTTGGCCGCTCACCAGGTGCCCTTTTTAAAATTCCCTCCGTCTTTCTTTTAAACACACTTTTAATATTGAAATGCTGCATTAAGGTCTTGTCAAAGCCTTCTCCAGGCTGAACAAGCCCAAACATCTAAGCTTGTCCACATAGAAGAATAGTGTGACACAAACAATGTGCATTATAGCTAAGTTGTATTTATACCAGTAGTCTTGCCTTATGGTGCAAGAGAATTTAAGTATACAGTGAAAAAATCTTTCATAATATTTGTTTCATATTTAGAATTGTTGCATATGCTTGTTTTCTGATAGTCTGAAATTTAAAAGCCTACATGTGCAAATATAAAGATGACTAATTTAATAAAGTCTTCCAAAATCAACACAGATTTGACAGAAATAAGAGTATGTTGACAATCTTAAAACTATATAGTGGAGGTTTTTTTGTTTTGTTTTGTTTTGTTGTTTTTTTTTTTTTTTTGTGGTTTATTTATTTTCATTGTATATGGTTTAAGACAAGATTTGATGAAAAACAAGATATGTATATTTATGTACATCATATTCTCACATGTAGAATGCTATTTAGTGCAGACTGTCTACTGTTCCTCATAAAAGTTAAGAGCTATTGAAAAGTACTTAGTACCTCTTCTGAACAGTCTGAATTTGGTAGAAGAGATACAACTGTTTCTCTGCTTATGGACGGTTTATTTAAGACTATTATCCAATATGTAGCCATAGGTAGAAGTTTGGTTAAAAACAAACTAATGATTGCTTGATTTGCAAGAGTACAAAATATAGCATAGGAACTTGTCCAGACTATCTGCAGAAGACCACTGTTCACCAATCACACATCCCTAACTTCAACAGTCTGAGATTTCTCATTTCAATTGCAAGCTCAATTGTATGAGGCTTAAGGAGGGCAAGTGCCTGGTCATTCACTTGGGTCACAACAACCCCAGGCAATGCACCAGTCTTGGGGAGGAGTGGCTGGAAACTGCCTGACAGAAAAGGACTTTGGGGTGCTGGTGGACAGTCGGCTGAACATGGGCCAGCAGTGTGCCCAGGTGGCCAAGAAAGCAAACAGCATCCTGACCTGTATCAAAAACAGTGTGGCCAGCAGGAGTAGGAGACTGATTGTGCCCCTGTACTCGGCACTGGTGAGGCCACACCTTGAGTAGTGGGTTCAGTTTTGGGCACCACAGTATAAGAAAGACATTGAGGTGCTGGAGTGAGTCCAGAGAAGGACAACAAAGCTCATGAAGCACCTGAGGAATATGTCTTATCGGGAGCAGTTGCGGGAACGACTGAGCTGTGGGCTCAGGTGAACCTCATGAGGTTCAACAAGACCAAGTGCAGGGTCCTGCACCTGGCGAGGGGCAACCAACATTACCAGTACAGACTGGGAGAGGACATGCTAGAGAGCAGCCCACTGGAAAAAAACTGGGGGGTACTAGTAAATGAGAAGCTGGACATGAGCCACCAATGTGCAGCAGCAGCCCAGAAGGCAAATCAAATCCCAGGCTGCATCAAAAGAAGCATGGCCAGCAGATGGAGAGAGGTGATCCTGCTGCTATATTCTGCCCTGGTGAGACCTCACCTGGAGTCCTGTGTCCAGCTCTGGAGCCCCAGCACAAGAGGGACTTGGAGCTGTTTGACCGTGTCCAGAGAAGAGTCACAAAAATGATCAGAGGGCTGTAGCACCTCTCCTATGAGGACAGGCTGAGGGAGTTGGGGTTGTTTAGCTTGGAGAAGAGGAGGCTCCGGGGAACCTTATAGTGACATTCCAGTACCTGAGTCTTAAAGATTCTATGATTCTATTTTAATGACTTTATAACATGTAAACATTGCATAAAAGCACTGATTAACATGAAAAATAAAAAAAAAAAAAAATATGCCAGGGAGATATTCAAAGAAGAAAATCAAACAACACAAGTCACCACAAACTAAACTGTTGAATAAGTGGCAGAACAAAGGAAAATATGCAGAAAAGATCTGAAAAAAGATGATGACGGTATATGCAGTATATTTTTTCCATGATATTATACAGAAAGTCACTAAAACTTAACTGACCAAAAATTTATTTATGAAAATAGCAAATTTTAGCTAGAGTTTGGCAAAGTAGTAATAGAAACATGATAAATGTGTATTTCTGTCTATTTAGTCTATATCTTTAAACTAAAAAAAGAATAACTTGGTAATATAAATATGTGTATCAATGATGTGTGGCAACTATAAAAAAAGTAACTGATGCAATTAGAAAGAAAAGTGTCTGAATGCAAAACGTAGTGGAGATGAAAGCTGAATCTTCTTTAAAGTAATATGAACTGCTGCAAAATAACAACTATATGGCTCTGCTAAGAAAAGTTGCAGGTTCTGTGAATTTTGAATTGCTTTTAGAAGCTCTATTTTGACAAGATTGTTTAAGATAACTTTTTTCAGTTTCTCAGCCATAAGGCCTGACCTTTATGATTTTTCGACTGGGAGTATCAGTCACCTCTGATCTGAACACTGAGGTACAGAAGGTAATGAAAGGTTGAGGTTACAGCTGATATACAGAAAACAACTTAATTCACTGAATAAGAAGATATTCACAGAAATAACAAATGAATGAATATGTGAATGAATGGAAGGGAATGAAAATGTGCCATGATTTTTTTTTTTTTTTTTTCCCAGAATACATGTATTGTGGAGGTTTATGGGCTTTCTCTTTTCAAGTAAAACGACTGGCAAATTGTTCTATGTTCTATATACTGACAAAATAGCTGGAAAGATGAATTTTAATGTTTCTCAGATTAAACACTATGGAGAAATTTATAAATTTCAGAAGAAACAGGTGAAACAAGAGATTTATAAATTTACTAATTTTCTCATGCAAATTACACACTACACATGCAAGATTTAAAAATCTAGATTAAATGGTAGCTTAAAGAAAAAGTAAATTTTTTTTTTAAACCTCATCTGCAGATCTTCCCAAACAAAATTTGCTTTATTTTGTGCGGAGAGCTGCAGCTGGCTAAGCAAAAAGATAGTGTGCCTGTCTGTTCAAAGCATTTGCTATTTTATCTATAAAGTCTCTATCAGAAAATTTGACTGAGGTTTTTGCTGTTCTATGAATTCTGTTTAAGTGACACTGCCTCATTTATTTTTACCTTTAATTCCTGCATATTGCAACTCAGCATCATGTCATATTCACTCTGTAGTCTAACAGACTCCTCGTGCTCTTTAAAATCATATCGAAAAGGTATTGAGCGGCAAACCTGCAATTTTCCCACTTAAGCACAATTAGGCTCATTGGCCTAATGGCAAAACACAAGAAAACAGAAGAAATACATAGCACAGCATATAAAAGCATAATTCAAAACAGAATAGGAGAGAAAGTACATCTTCAAAACAGAATTAAACTAGTGTTTCTGCTCCAGCTCATTCATTAAAAGCTGAAGAGAAATACTGCCCTTTTTCCCCTGTCCTCTCTATTCACTCCTCAACATGCAATTTTTGTTCTCCTACAGTAATGACCTAAAACAATAGGAAATCAAAACTAGTTCCTAAAATATATGGCTACATGGCCAGATTTCATGGAAAATGGCACTGAAAGAGATATGAATGGGTGCTAGTAAGACAGTAGTGAAAAGGTAATGTTCAGATAGAAAATGATTTTGAAAAGCTTTTCATTTCTGGACTGCTAAAACTGCAAATATTCAAATACTAGTTAGGATATGAATGACATACTGAACTGCACATACAGAACAATTCCATTAATTCAATTTATTCTATTGTTTTAAATTAGCTACATCCTTAAAACTGTAATAAACTTACAGAAGTAAATACAGGAGTTCATTTCAGATATGACTCAGTCAAATAGTTTTATTCTGTATTCTCCTGGTAATTGACTATTTGCAGTATATGTAAATCAAGCAGCCAATGGAGTGCAGATCTGTTCTCTTAAATGACTGTTCTTTAAAATGTATTCAATAATCTTTGACATTCATTTGGAGTAGGCTTACTTTGCATTCTCAAATAGATCAGAAGAAAAGAAAAAAGACTTCCAAACTACAGTTTCCACATCATCTTACTACAGGGTATATCTGCTTCTGAGAATTCTATTTCCTGGAATAATTTTTTTCTTCTTTCTCCAGTTCATGTGATGGTGGTGGAAAAGAAAGCTGTTACTGACCTAAAAGTTGCCTTTTTCCACTTATGAAACTTACGGAGATCTTTGTATGTCATCAGCTGAGTACCATCTCAAAATTGAAAATTTCAGAGCATTTTTTAATGTTTTGAGATTTTTAAGTATAAGAGCAGAAACACTTTTAATCACAACAGTTGTTTTGTGTTATAATTACACCTTAGTACATTTCGAAATGCTGTAAGATTTGTTGCATTTTTTTCTTAATCTTTCTATTTTACACAATAGAAAATAAGAATACTACAAATAAATCCTGAGATCTTCAGAATGCCAGAAGTGTCTTGATCTTTTCTGATAATGAATGTTTGCATCTTATTGTTTATACACATTCTTTTACATATTGTAGGTGATAGTCTTGCCTGGAAAAATTAAAACATAGTGATGTATCTTATGTGTTAAAAACTTCTATAAATTCTAAAATATTCATGAAGAGGAATCCAAATATTTTTCTACATTCCATATTAGACCTTATCCAAACTTCTGTAAAAAATTATGCTGTTCCTTAAAGAAAATGAAATTAATTTACTGAGCAAGAAGTAGTATTGAGACATGTTCCTTTCAAAATTAAATTTGTTTTCTTATTCTTCATGGGAATAATAATCTCCTATTTCCTATGTCATGGGAAAAATTTACTGAAGAAAATATAGTACAATATACTGAAGACAGGAAATTCTTCATTGTTGAGTTATATAGTAGAAAACAGAGTGTATTCTTCCTGACTGCAAAACCTTTAGCTGACATTTTTCCAGTGATTCAATACTACACAGTGGAGTCACGTGTCATTTTGCTTTTTTTGAACACAATCTATTTATGTTCAGAATATGTCTATGTCATATTCATACTTAGATTGCATGTCTGGAAAAAGTTACTGTGAAATGTATAAGCAACAACTTGCTTGCAAATTATTGATGGCAGTTGTCTAACAACTGTTCTATTTTGGAAATAACCAAGGGGGCATTTCAGCTGTGTTTTAACCATTGATAGCTTAACAAGTAATGTGAAAGACAGGTAATCTGTGTCCAAAATATTGTTTAAATTGAAGACTGTGTCCTTTTGTCATTTAAATTGTTTGCATACTTATTATTGCAAACAATACTTCATGTTGAAGTTAGGCACATATAAATTCCTCTAAAAATATTTTCTCACATTAAAGTAAATGAGGTAATCTTCACTCTAGCATGTGTTATGTTTTCTTCACATTAATATTCTATTTAAGAATTTATATACATTTATGAAAGTAATAGATTATAAACAAATATTTTAAAATACGAGTAAGTAATGAGCTTTGAATTTGCAAATACAAATTCAGATATTAAAACATTTCTCTCATCCTATCACAGAGCAGGAACGTGCCTTATGGCCTATTTCTCAGCAGAAGCTACTTAAGCTTTGTATTTTGAATTCTAGGTTCTTGCAGGAAACCCAATTTGAAAGCTACAGGCCAATACTTACTACTAGTAAATATACAATAAATAATTTTAGTAATTAATATATTTGATTTTAAAAATCTGTTTATGAGCAGAAGAATATACTGGATAGGTAGAATGTATTAATTGCTTAGAACTTATATTTGTTAACATCTTTATGATCTTGATATCATAAATTATTGTAAATTTTCTAGGTTTGGCTAATGTCTTGAAACTTAAGGAAGTAAATGAGAAAAATATTCCAGAACTCTAAACTATTTCAGAAGTTTATTTAAGACTATGTTTATTTAAAGCTGGTAAGGTGAAGGACTCATCACTCAAGTTGTCCATGAATAAACTCAGCATCTGTGTCTGTAGTAAAGTTTATCCAAAACACACTAGATGTTGTCACTGAACCATGAAAATGTAATTCCTGATATAACTTATCAGGATCCAAATAACTGCATATGATTTGGTTATTAATGCAAAATAAATGAGAACATTGTCAACGGTAAAATACTACAGAGATGCTTTATATTTTTCTGGATCATACTGCTGTTTGAAAACAAAATGCTGAAGTGCAACTAGGGCATCAATAAATACAGAAACTCTATACTTCCTTCATTAAACCTCTTTGGTCACATCTGGTCATACCTACTCTTTGCATTTGGAAAGTTCTGATCCTGTATTTCATAACCAGAACTACAGAAAAGTTTGCTTGTTTTTGAACAGTATGCTCTTCTCTCTTTTGCACATATTTTTAGCTGCAATTTTATTGAATGAGAGGGGAAAATACATGTCACTAATTTGAACTGTGTGCTTGGGCTAAAAACTAGCTTCTGGTATCATGGTTTTCTAACAAAGTATGTTATTATTACAGAATCACGGAATGTTAGGGGTGGGAAGGGACCTCCAGAGATCATTGAGTCCAACCCCCCTGCCAGAGCAGGACCATCTAGTCTAGGGCAGGTCACACAGGAACGCATCCAGATAGGTCTTAACAGTCTCCAATGTAGGAGACTCCACAGCCTCCCTGGGGAGCCTGTTCCAGTGCTCTGGAACCCTCACAGTAAAGAAGTTCTTCCTCATGTTGAGGTGGAACTTCCTGTGCTCCAGCTTGTAACCATTACCCCATGTTCTGTCACAGGGCATAAGTGAGAAGAAGTTGTCCTTTCCTTCCTGACACCCAGCCCGCATATATTTATACACATTAGTCAGATCCCCCCTAAGTCTTCTCTTCTCCAGACTAAAAAGCCCCAGGTCTCTCAGCCTCTCCTCATAAGGCAGGTGTTCCAGTACCCCAGTCATCCTTGTAGCCCTTCACTGGACTCTCTCCAGTAGATCTCTGTCCCATTTGATATGGGGAGCCCAGAACTGGACACAATACTCCAGGTGAGGTCTCACCAGGGCAGAGTAGAGCGGGAGCAGGACCTCCCTTGTTCTGCTGCATACACTTTTATTAATGCACTGCAGGATACCATTGGCCCTCCTGGCCACAAGGGCACACTGCTGTCCCATGGACAACTTGTTGCCCACCAGGGCTCCAAGGTCCCTCTCCACAGAGCTGCTCTCTAGCAGATCACCTTCTAACCTGTACTGATGCATTTTATTACTCCTGCCCAGGTGAAGGACTCTGTACTCATTCTTGCTGAACCTCATTAGGTTCCTCTTGGCCCAGCTCTCCAGTCTGCCCAAATCTCGCTGAATGGCTGCACAGCCTTCAGGTGTATCAGACAAACTTCCTATTTTCATTATGTTGAAGATAAGAAATATGCTGACTGCAGGTGAAAAGTATAATTAGTAACATCTGAAGAAAGGAATTATCCATTGTCCAGACTTTCAATAAAATGTGTGTTTGTATCAAGCATATTTGCAAGTAATAAGCGAAGCCTCATAAATACCATAATTTCTACTAACTTAAGTTTTTGATTGATTTTCTCTGTGTATTTATATTCAGAATTTTATGTTAAGTGCTATACAACACAGGAGTTAATTTCACTTTTTGAAAATAATCTATTGGAACTCTGCATGGTGTCTTGTCTTCCCTGTCAGATGTTAGCTTTTTGTATCAAATAAGAAAATACATTATGTAGCTAGGCCATGCGTAGTAAAAATTAGCTTTCATGGTTATTTTGAAACCTGGTTGTGTCCTTGAAATTCTCACATCTTCATTATTTATAAAGAGAAAAAAACACAACAACTATATAATTTTAGAAAATAGAGAGATATTATATGAACTTCTTCAAGTTCATAATTATTAAGTAAAAGCTATAGTGCTGACTTATTGCCGTAACTAAATAATGCCATAACAGAAAGTTGCAATTATGTTGTACGGCTGAATGAAAGAAAAGAAAAAGTAGCAAAAATGTTTGCTATATCTATGCATCATTGACCCTTGTATCTGCAAAGAGATAATAATTCTCATTGACAAAAGCTGAAAACCCACAGTGAAAATGGAGAAACACAATATTAAAGGTGAATAGACTACAATTAAATTAAACTGTAAAACAAAGATAAGCAATTAGAATAGTAACCATAGAGTGCTATAATGTTACTTTAGTCTGAAAGTATTTACTGGATCTTCCTTTGATGTCAAAGTTAATAAAATCTATTGGAAATAAATGGAATTATTTTTCAGTCAGTAGTTTGTGCTATTACAGGTTTATACCTAAATGTGAATCTCAAACAAAAAGGGCATTACTCATTTACTAGAATTATACTATAAATATACACCCCATAAATAAATTCAGGTAAAGATAATTTTCAGCTCTATATTTTATAATACCTTTATTATTCCAAAATTTACAGTTTTGTTGTCTGCAACAAAACAGTAGACTGGAAAACAAATATTTTAATTTGGCAAAAGGGCTTTGTTATTTTTAACAGAAAACATTAGGGGCAAGCCATTGGAGCTTAACTTATCACACCCTATTTATTTCCAGCTGTTGCACTGACACATTATAGGTGATGTACATTGGGAATCAGGTTTGTAAGTCTGATGGTTAATAAACCTCAATGAATATATATGAATTTTTGTTATATATTTATCTCTTCTAAGATCAGTTAAATGATTTAACGATGGTTTAGATTTTATGGTAGGACACTGTCCATTTAAGTTTTTCTCTTTCCTAATATCGTTGTTATTTAGGAATGAACAGTTTGAGGAATTGAAAGATAACTTCAATAATGAAATAATGAATAGTAAATAATAAAAGATATCTTGGACAATGGCAAAATGCCCATATATCACATTATGTAAAATGCACTGATCTTAATTGTAGGAGGATTATTTGCATGGCACTACAGATGAAAGAAACTGGGAGTGATCTGAAAGTGGCACACAACTTACACAAATTGATGAACCTCTTCTAAAAAGAGGTTATACAATTGTATAAAAACAGGTAGAGGTAAAGTAACTGATTTTTTTTTATTTGTATAGGCTGCAGTTCTTGTGAATTTGTGCTTGAAAGAACGGATTTATATATGAATTTGGACAGTAACTGAAATGATACAGGACCCATCCCCTATATAAAGCTAAAGAAATCATGATTACATCTGCCTAGTGCTTGAGAACTTTAGGAATAAGTATTCTTTCTTTATTAGAAATGTTACTTAGATTATATTTGGAGTGTCCTTGGTGATGAGAAAGGACAATAAGAATTTCACAAAAAAAATTCATGTAAAAGTTCAAAACCACAAGACCATTGTTTAGTCTAAAGAAGTGGAGACTGACAAGGCATTTGACAACAGTCCTTATGTATAGAGACAAGCTTTGTGGAAAGGAAAGCAATAATTTGCTCTTTATGTGTATAGAAGGTATGTCAAAGGTTGATGGGTTTGTATTGTTGGATAGAAAAGTGAAGTTAGATACAAGAAGAAGCTTTATTATGATGAAAATAATGAAACAGAGGGATACATTCATTTGAAGGGGGTTGGTGTGTTCATCATCCATAGTCCTTAGGAAAAAATGAAACTATTAGAAACTAAATAAACTCATATTCTCTTAGTGCAAGATCAATATGATTTAGCACTTTTGCTTTTTCATTATCCTTTAAGACAATTCTTTTGAAAAAAAGCGAAAAGAAAGTGTTGCTGAGGCTGTTTAAAACTGTCAAGTGGTAGCTTAGCTTTGGCAAGAAACAATAATTAAAAAAACCAGAACCACTAGAAAACAAACAAACAAACAAACAAAAAAATAAACAAGCCAACAAGCCAACAACCTTATGGTTTGGATTTTTTGTATGAAAATTAAATTTTTCAGGGAAGAGGTGACTGGACCAAAACAGGTTATCTCTTTTTCATTTCTTCATGAAATTGATGTTATGTTAATTCAGAAGATAGTTTGGTTTTCTTTACACTTTTTTTTTTTTTTTTTTTGAAAAGCAAATAGTATCATTTGCAGTGCTATAGATTTCTCTGCCTTTTAAGATGTCATTGATGTGTGTAGGCATTGAACATGATACGCCTTTGTGTTATGTACTACTTTCTGGACATACATGTATTTTACTCAAGACCCAGATTGGTCTGGATCAAAATCACACTGACTTTTAAAGACAGACTGTTACTGATTTCTACCCTACTTTGGATACACCTTTTTGTAAATTGCTACATTTCCTTCAGAAAGTTACATGTATAATAATTTATATATAAAATATTATGACACCATTGTTGACTGACTTCAGTGCTGTACAAAGGAGTAGGGCATACTGATGAGGCACTGGAAGCCACATAGGGAGATTCCAATCGATAGCAAACAATTTCTACACTGTATGCACCTATGTAAATTTTTAGCTCTTTACTAAAGCCTTCCTCAAAAGCCATTATTTTTCTTCCCAAGTGAATCAGATGTACTTCATATTCATCCAGATGCCCTAAACATGAGTGCCAACTTAACACATATGAACATAAGCACCCTTAGATATTAGAAAAAAAAATAATTTCCCAAGCCTCAAAAATATTAGCTACCTAGGACTGTATAAGTAGTTCACATTTAGAAGGTCACTTTGTTCTTAGAAGACTCCCATAGTTAATTTTTAATATTTAATAATTCTTAATAATATAATCAGTGCTTGTGGGTAGAAGGACTCTGAAGAATAATTAGGCTATTGGCAGGAGACAAAGTTGTCTATAGCATGTTTTAACTTACAAATAATGTTTTAGTTGGAATATGTTGCTTGTCACAACAAAAGGATTGCAATTAAAAGATTATACGCTTTTCATGAGTAAATTGTGTCCAAATTTAAGACACTGGAAAGATGTATTTTGCCTTAAAGCCTATGATACAATGTATTATGATTTACAGAGTGAAATATGTCCTCTATTCTGCATGTGCACAGTACTGAATTATTCAGCTCAATAAAAGACATAATAATAACCAAAATAGCAATAGTGACAATACCTTAGTTTTGCCTGAGGCATGAAGTTGGAACACTATTTGCTGTGTAATTTTTTTTATGTTCTTACTAATGTTAGGGATTTAAGTACCAAGCTTTTGAGTGGAAATGCCTTATTGTTAACCGGTTAGTTCTTGCCCATTTTTGTTCACTACAAACTCTCTTCCTGATACCCCCCACAAATGTTTACATTTGCCTACATGTGAAAATATTATGCCACTGAATTATATAGAAAACTGTTAAATGAACAGCAGTTTGTTTAGTCCTTTCAATCCATACTGTTTACCTCAGTTTCTACATTTAGGTGTTTTTGACACCTAAACATGGTCACTTGTTTATTCATGATCCTCACAAAGTTCGATCACCAGCTTTGTTTCAGGATAAACAGAGAACAGAGATCAGTAGTTGTTTCTGGTAAGTCCTATGTTTTCTACTGCTGATTTTTTTGTCGTTGTTGCTAATAGATTTAATTTGTGTATTGTCAACAGTTTGACATTTTTAATTCAAGCAAGAAAAGCTTTTTAAAACGTATGTTAATCTGTCTCTGGAGACACAAAATTAGTACAGTTGGTTCAGGCCATAGTAGCCAAAGCATGAAAGAAGACAAGGGGTGATTAATTTCTGCTACTTCTCTTTCAGGTAAGTTACTGGGGAGGAAAAAAGTCAAGATTATGGTTTCAAAGAACAAAATAAAAATATGAATACGTAATTTAATTGCCAGTGCTCTCACTGGAACTCGTTGAAAGATAATTCTTGGACTGGTCCTTGATTTTGTAGTTGTTTCTTTACTTTAGTCCATAATGTTTAATACAAAATACATAAAACTTTTTAAGCAAGAGAAGCATCCATACCTACCCCTCTCTGATGCTTGCCCTAATACAAGTATCATACTTTCTGTTGGTTTCAGAGCAGTTTAAAATCTCTTCTACAGTGACTCTTCTCTCTGGGAGGGCTGGGGGCTGTCCTTCCCAGAGCCTGAACATTCCTAATTTCCCCCATAGGATAAATCTGTCAGTGCACTGAGCATATACCCACAACCCTGGGAGTTTGATAGCAACCAAAGGGTGGACTCAGAGCCACCTTTGGTGTTGCAACTGTGACATACTGCAGAGTGCTGCACAGCTGCTGAAGAGCTGTGAGGGCCCCTGATGTAGCCCACTCACCTTTTCCCTTCTCTCAGGATGTGCTTTTCAGATGGGCTTTTGCTTTCGGTCCATCTCTGAGCTACGTTGCAGCTACACCAATGCAGAGACATGTCCTTTGTTGATTCTGACTCTGAATTTTGCCCATAAATGTGGCTACCTGCTTTGACCTCAAACTGGTAACCATCATTATGGACTTACTGATGGCTAACTTTGGTTACCACCACCAGGGCTGAGACACTCTCTTACTTGTGGAAGTCCTGTTGGGGTTTCATATTGTAACCTCCCTCATTACTATGGACTTTTCTGGTGGTCTGGATTCTTGGCTGACCTTAGCTGCCGCCCCTAGGTGGCCACTTGCTGGACTGTGCTGGGACATGGCCCACTCTTCCTAGTCCCTCATAAAATCATTCTCCTGAGAATCATTAGAACATATTTGACAGAAAAAGGATATTAATGTTAGTTGCTGGGTCAGCTGGAGATAGTATCCTCAGACAACCCATCTGTTTTCTCTGTAAATTGTCCAATGATGCTATCACAAGAAAGGAAAAGACCTTCTTCTAAAGGAGAATGCTGCAGCTACTGCCAGAGCAATTATCACTGTATTTGGGAAAGTGTCTGCTGCTGCTGTTAATGAGTGAGGCACACTTTGCAAACACCTAATGGAGTATTTTGTGTGGAAGAATGCCAGCTTTTTGGCTCTGTTACATCAATAATGACATAATTCAAATTAACAAAACTGAAACAACTATCAAAAACGTGCTTCAGTCCCCTGTTGACACTTTAAGGCTACAGATTTCTGTGACTCTGAAGCTGACACAGAGGGTGAATAAGGTTTAGGCTGAGATGCTTAAATACTATGCAAGTTCTACATTAAAAGGTCATGCTTACACTCTGCTATGGAGTATGATATAGAAATCTCACCTCCAGAAATGTAACAGTGTATCTGTCTAATTTTTGGAATATGTCTGTTTTAATTAAGTGTGTTGAGAAAAAATGCTGATTAGTTCAGGCACAGTGTCACCCTCCAATGACTATCCTGCTTTTGGGACCTGTGCTCATAATCCCTTATGGCGTGTCACAGCACGATGCAAACGTACTTGCTCAAACTGATGCTAGCTACCGGGTGTCTCACTAAATTACCCTTCAGTACTGCATTATATAATGCATGCAGTCTTACTTGACAAAGATCAAATCTGGAATAAAAAGGATGTAAGATATAGTTTAAACATTTTTAACATAGCTGTGATTCTTGTTTTATCTAGGAAACTCATTTTTTACCTCACACAGTATTCTAGTTCTTAACAAATAAGATAAATGAAAACAGAATGTCCGAAATTGCTGATAAGAACATGAAGAAAGAGTAGAGATTCTGCAAACTGTCCATAACTCCCAAGACTTTATTTGATTTGTCATCTTTCAGTGCACTAAAAGTTACGCAATTTTGTTTCGTCTTGGAAGGTTCTCTGATTTGTCCATACTTTCCATTGCATTTTTATATAAATTCATTAAACTTGCTTAACAAATGCATTATTATTTATGGACAAATTTGTGAAGGATCTCTAATGTGAATATTCGGAATTTGCACAGATGTTTACATACAAACATTGGGTAGATTTTCAAACAGAATAGTTTATATATTGCCTATGTATTCAATTCCTGTATGGCAAAATACAAAATCTCTAAAAATCAAGTAAAAATATTTTTGTAGTCTTGTTAAGATTTTCAGCATTTCATTGTTCCAAAGCAATCTATTTTTTAATGCAAACTTTTTTTTTTTTTTTTTCATATATCTGCCTTTGATACACACAGACTGTTATCCCTTTGTTATGGTTGTGAACCTTATTCCTACCCGAGTGACTAGAGATGCACAGTAAAAGCAACATTTATTACAAAACCATTTTTATCACTTACTCTGAAGCTACACAAACAAAAATTTTTCTAAGGTGGCTAAATGGATCAATCATCAGATTATACGTTAAGAGCTGAGTTGGAACAACCTTTCACCTCCTCAGATGCAAAGAATATAGATGAAAGGAAAGAAGAAATGTTCTTCTGTGCTACCAAGAAGTATGAGTTCAAGGATGATCATTAAACCTCTCATGAGGAAAACATTTGCTGCTGTGTAGTTTTCTGTTTTAGTAGACATTTATAACAGTGTTAAAACCCACAAAATAAATAAAAGAAGAATATAATATAAAATGTTTATTTCATTAGTTTGTTTGGACTTATTCTATGAAACAAATGGTAGCAGAACTGATTTTTGCCTACAGTCTGATTTGGTTTTTTTATTTCATACAGAAAGGTGAAACAGGAAAATTGCTTTGCATGTGTCACGTTCATATGAGAACATTTTGTTGGGTCTATATGAACACAAGAAGTTGGTTGACTTATTTAAATATATGTCTAATAATTTTTTTGTTAGAACTGGCAAGAAGGCTGAACTTTTTAACCCAAGTTTTTTGCCTTCTTGTCAGGACCGTCAAGAATGCAAAATATTGAACTAATAAAAGGTTTACTGTAGGAATGTCAGTAGAATGACAGCAGGTAGAGACATTTTTCAGATGTTCAGTCACACTGACTGTCTTCTGGTATGTGTTGCATTACCTTCTGACACAATATTACCATACTTTGACCAGATTTTATAACTTATTTTGTCAAAATAATCCTACTGAGGTCACAAAGGAAGAAATATCTTTTAAGCAAACTTTTATTTCATTTACAAATGAAAACGTTCAATATATTTCCAAACTGTAACCCTCCTTTCCTTCTGGTTACTCTATGAAATCCTTCTGCAGAGCCTGTACCAATTTTTTTCTCTGTTGTGCATCCAAGTAAGAACACATTGATGTCATCTGTGAATTATGTGCATTCTCATCTGTGGCTCAAGGACAAAAAGTTTGTTTACAGAGCATCTGGCGTAAATACTTCACTGTGAAATTACCACACTCTATACCTTCAACAGTGGAAAATTATTTTTCTTAAGCACCTGAGGTCTGGTGTTATCCACAGTGATATGAGAAACAACTGTCTTTTAATTTGAAAAGGATTGTTTGCTTGGAAAGGATGACAAAAATAGGGAATTTGGACCTGAATTTATTAACTGAATTAGTAGAATGAATGTTTTCCTGGTTTTGTGTGCATGGATCCAGATATGAAATTAATTTATTCACCTTCTTTCAATGTTAAGACTACCAAATTAAAAGATTGCCAATAAATGCTGTCTGTTCAATCTCTGTAAGAACATAAAGTCTACCCATAATTTTCCTGAAGTATCTCTTTTTTTTTTTTTTTTTTTTTTTTTTTTTTTCCAGAAGGAAACAGGTCCTGCTACTGAATTGCCTTATATCCCACCTCACATCAGTATGTTGATGGATCCATTTTGTAATCACAAAACTTTCCTACTGACTTATCTCCAGAGTCGTCTTAGCCCCTTTCCTGGACTAAGAGACTTAAAGAGAGACTTAAAGAGATTTACTCTGAGGGAATGGCTTTTTGCCTTAAAATATTCTTATTTAGTAAAACTAAATAGTAATATTAATATTTTAAAAAGTTTAAAACTTCATGTTGTTCATTTTCCAGACAAATTATTAGAACAATTCTCAGAAGCCTAGCAGAGAAGAGCACAACAGTCTGCTATCCTGCTGCAGTTACCTTAAATTTTGCTGAAATATATGCTGATTTGCTGCATGTTTGATTTGTACAGACAAAAGCCCAACAGATCATCTTCCTGAGAGACTGTCAGTTTTGTGCACCTCAGATGGTTTTAGGTATAAGCTGATTTCCCATACGAAATTAAAGCAGCTGGGTAGCTTTCTGTGGATGACAGTTTTGGAGTAAGACACTTAAATTCCATCTGAATTCTATTTTCCATCATTATACTATTCAAAATCTGATTAATTCTGTATCTAACCGTTGGAATGTAATTCAACAAACTATTTAAACACATGCTTAACTAAAGAGTATGCTATGTTGTAAAACCAGTTTCATATATATAGGGTTAAGTACTTGTTTGTGTGCTGAAGAAGTCTCAGCTGCTAACACACTAAGGTATCTACTACAATGATCAGGGCCTTCTGCTAGTGATCCTTCTAAATGTTCTGATTAAGTTTTGTAGACCATTGCTCTAACTTCTCAGAATGAATGTCTTTGAGAAAATCTTCTGAATTACCTTTTTCATATTTCCTTTTCAAGTTAATTGCTGTATTACAAAGTTGAGTTCTCTTTCTCCTCGTTCATCAACATTAATTTTGATTCCCTCATTGTTCATACTCATAGGTGCGCACACACACACACACAGAGCATCGCAATCAAATTGCAACCAAGCCTCAACAATGAGTGAGTAGATCAAATATCAGGTGCAATTTCTGTGACCTAAATAAACACAACTTCTGAATGTATATAAAATATGAAGGGACGTTGTAAAGGTGGATCCGCTCTCTTTTCAGTAGACAGGAGACACAGGACAAACTGAAACACAAAAGTTTCCATCTGAAAATAAGGAAACACTTTCTTTTTACTGTGATGGTGATTGAGCACTGGCACACTTTCTTAGAGAAGCTGCGGTGTCTCCATCACTGGGAACACCCGAAGCCATCTGAACATGGTTCTGGACAACTGGCTCTTGGTCATCCTGCTTGAGTAGGGGGTGAAGTGGACTACAGGACTTCCAGAGATACCTTCCAACCTCAACTGTTCTGTGATCTTCCATGTGGAACCAAGAAATTGCCATTAGCCAATCTAATAAAATTATTGGTAATGTAACAAAGACTAATAAAAATATGAATCCAGTTAAAATTGTACCAGCAGTTTAAATACATGTTGACTTGCTGTAATTAAATAATTTTCATATTTTCAACCGTAATTAATGGCTGCATTTCAAAATAAACTTTTTGTTTTTCTACCAAAGACTATTCCAAGAATTCCACAAATTAGCAATTTTAAATTTTAATTGAATATACTGGTTCTGGCAGTCCCAGATAAGCCAAGAAGCTTTGAAATTGGAAACCAAAGCACATAACTCATAACTTCTGCAATACTTAAATGGGATATTTGAGACAAAATTCCCAAGTCTGCATGGCAGGGGATGTAGCCTACCTAGGATTGTACTCCAAATGCTTCCAGATTCCACCTGAGTAAGAGTGAAAATTCTGAGATCCTTATATGTAGTCTTCATCACCAGAACAATGGCCTTGAGTCAGGTATTTGGAAATTCATCAACCCAAAAAACTCCTAAAAATCATTTCTGTTTCAACAAGTACTATTTTCCATAAGAAATCTTTCCCTGTTTGAAGAGTTCTTTCATAGAAAGATGGGGGAAACGAGGAGGAGCCCTTTCACTCTTCTTGCTCTGTGTCTCTGATCTCATCAACCATAAAGAAGAGGAAAAGTGAATGTTATAAATACATGAAAAGGCTCAGTGTCTTTTTCCTGGTCTAGCAAATCATTAAACAAAGAAAAATTTGCTTTTGTCTGGTAAAAGTTAACTTTTTTTTCTATATTTTATAATATTCTACAAGTACTTCCATGTCTGAATTGCATCTTTCTTATCTTTTTTTTTTTTTTTTTTTTCTAAAAGCTTGTATATGGAAGTCAGACCATATGGATCACTTTTCTCCCCCTCTTTTTCTTAAATGTAGATAATACATTTACTAGTCTTTAGTAACATAATGCAACTTCTGTTTCAATATTAAATACTTCCAGCTAGTTCATGGATTACAAATTTATAATCTAAACTATTCAGTACCTCCAAGTTCAGCACATCACAATAAAGAAATGTTAGTAGCCACTTAACACTAAAATAGCACATATTCACTGATGACATAGTGGTTAATGTCCCGTTTTCAATTGATTTTTAAATCAATTTCCTTTAGGCAAATACAGTGTCATCATAAGCACATGGTTTGCTTAGCTGAAATATAATCAGTGAGGACATTCCTCTTGGATTGATTTCAGCTGATATGCCTGAAACATGAGATATTTTACAGCTTCACTGTAGCCAAAAGGACAGCAACAAAAAATGGTGGTTCATAAGCAACTGACGTTGCTTATCAAAGGTTGAACAAGAAGTACATGGACAAAAAAAAATATCAGTTGCTAAAATAATGCTACTTCTACAATTTGTTCTTCTCTTGAGAATGTTTGCTGTTACCTCAGAAAGTTAAGGTAAGGCCAGGTTATAAGTGAATAATTTTAAATGTCTGATGCATAGTCTACATTACATTTATTTAGTTAGGCACAGATTTAATGATTCTTGATAGCTACAATAGTAAATAAATAAATAAATAATTCCTGCTATTGTAATAGTGAACAAAGATACCTTTTGAATCTTTCAAACAAAACAGAGAAAATGTGAAATTTGAACTAGAACCTCTGCTAGAATGCTGAAGAGCTTGAATTGTTTACTACTGTGTTTTACCATACTGGAGTGGACTAGCAGTAAAGTCAAACTCCAGAATTTCCATTCCTGAAATGGAACAAGTTAAATGATCTCAGAAAACAGCACTTTTTTCAAGAACTTCTTACTAGATTAATCTGAAGAAATAGGAAGAAAAGAGAAGAAAAAAAAAGTAATTAATCTGCTTTGGAAACGTAAAGAAGAATGTGAAGTAATGATGAACTTGATAGATGATTTAAAATATCTGAAAATAAACAAATATTTATATTCTTAAAATATGAAGAATTTGTAGTTATATCACTGGAAACTGTTGTAAAATTTTTTTCTATGTCTTTAAAAAGTTTAGCAAACTTCCACCTGCTGTAGCTTTCTTTTCTTGTATTTATCATCAGTGTTGTATCACAGCTCAGTTCTAGAAAACCAGATACAGCTTAGAAAGAGGACAATATTCAGTCACTAACTCAAATAAATATAACTCTTTTTTTAAGAATTACATGCTATTTTTAAATATAAAGTAATTAATAGTGTATAATATGCAATTATTAATGTGTTTTTACTGAGAAAATACTTGTGAATTTGCAATCTACAGTAGCTTATTACTTTTTTAAAGTCAGTTATTATTGTTACTGCATCCAAATACAGTCTTAAAGGAATATAAATTTTAATTCCAGAGGAAAAATTAGCTAATATAATTTGATCATCTCTATAGTGCATCCTATTTTTTTCCTTTTCTTGTGTTGAATCTAGTAACATATATAGATCTAATCCTGTCTTCTGGAATGGATCTGATGTGAAAGTCTAAAATGAACAGAATTTATTATTCTCCTTTAGTGTTAATTCCAGAAATTAATTACCTCACTGTTAAAAATGTGTCTGTTTCTGATTTTAAATTAAATTAGTTGGAAAGCACTGATTTTTCCTGCATCTTTCTGTTCTAGATTAAAAGACGTTTTGGTACACAATATTTTCTTCCTCTGAAAATGTTTTAATTTGGTGATGAAATTTAAAAAAAACAAACAAACAAACAAAAAAAAAAAAAAAACACCAGTTTATTAAAGAGGAAAGCTAATTGGCCAATATTTAATATATATAGGTAATTAGGAAAAGTGTGCAGTCTTTTTCTATGCCAGCTAATGAGTAAGTCAGAGCTTTCCCCTCAGCTTTGGATGCATTTAGTGTTAGCTTGATGTCTTTAATAGTCCTATCTACTAGAGGTCTTAGATATGGATAAATTGTCATTATATACATAGTGTTTATCCATGTTTTTGAAGGAGAAATGTTACATGTTTTAATCTTACCTCTTTTCTGCCTATTCTCATTTAGAGGTTCTGAAAAACAGTATTTTGGATTATATGAACCCAACCATGATGAATTTGCTATAACCTGGCTTTAAATTAATCAACTTTAGCAATGGTTGAATTGTTTAGATATTGCTCTTCCAAATACACATGCATAGGACTTATTCATACTAACAGTATTCTTTTTTCATACCCACATTTTATTTCATGTATCCCTGTGAGGAACTGGCTTATATAAATCATTCTTTCATTATTCCATGAAAAGTTACCAAAAACCTTTCAGAAATTTGTATGTAGACTACAGGCAACAAAGATAACAAAAAGCAAAAGGAAGGGTACCAAGGGGGGGGGGGGGGGGGAGAAAAAAGGAGGAAAAAAACGAAAAAAAAAAAAAAAAAAAAATCTGTGCTTGGCTTTATTCTGTAAGTTTTGTAAAAAATTATTTCACAGATTGCAGTCAGAAGCAGTGATTATTGAACAAAGTCTTCCCCAAAGCACTCTGATTTTCCTTTACAATGACACTTCTATCTAGACCCTAGTACTTTCATATATGGAATGTACACTTAACTATGACAATAGGCATCCTGATATTCAGCTGATAGAACTATAGAAAAACCTAATACTAATATGGCCTTCTGTGGGTATTATTCAAGGGTATAAAAAAAAAGGAAAAAGAAAAATGAAAGAAAAATAATATTCAGTTATGATTTTGTCTGTATCTAAAGGCTGTGCTTTTAGGGTAACACAAAACTGAATGGCTGTAGTTCAGAGACTGACTGCCCAGAGGACTACAAGGCAAACAAAATCCAGAAATTATCTCTTTGCATTTTTAACCTGTGTTTTCATTACTTCAGTAGGACTACAGGGCACAGAGAGACCAGGTGGATTAGACTTTGTACATGATGCTGTAGATTTGAATCTCTTGTTTGAAAGAAATTGTTATTACTTTTCAAAGTTTTAGACATTTTTATAAAGGCTGATTTTATTTTATTTTATTTTTATTCCATTAGCTTGTGTTGTCTCAGTTTCCAGTTAAGAATTTTAAATTATTTTACCAGTGGAAAACTTCAGTGAGTTCATATAAGATTGCTCTCTGCCTCACTGTTTTTGGTTCTTTATTGGTGTTTTTTTCCTAGAACCAAATGTTTCATAGTTAAGGTGTTTATGTTTTCTTATGCAGATAGTTTAGCTAAGAGTAATGAGCATGAATCCATGACACAGTTCATGATCTGAAATCTTCCCTGGAGCTTGCTTGGCTGGTAATAACCCTTTTGTCCCCCACAGCTATGAACCTTCCTCTAAACCAGCAACCATTTTCCTAGGAGACCATAAAAATCTTCAGTTTGCAGCAAGTATAAAATTCCTCATATTATGAATGATTTCCACACTTCTCAGTGAGATCATATACGACAGTGCACTATGAGCTGCCCTGGGCATTTCCACTGGTTCATGATGCAGCAAGGTCATATTGGCCAAGGGCAAAAAGAGCCTAAAAATATATGCAGGATGTATTTTAATGCAGAATCAGAACTTTCACTAAGCTTTTCAAATAGGGGTTGAGGTGAAAGTGCTTGCATCTTTGCCCTGTGTGACTCTACTGCAGGTGACTCTTCATGCTGTTAGAAACAACTTTCTCCATTACTATTGTTTTCAGCAGCCTAGGGCCGAAGAAACACCTAAATTGTATTCCTTTTGACTCACAGAATTCACTTGAATCTAATCTCTGCTCCATAGCGATAATGGTCCAGTCAATGCCAAAAGAGTACAAATAGTAAAAATGTACTTAAGAATAAATGAACCACTGTTGACAACAAAGGAATAGCATAAAGTTCTTTCATTCAAGTTATGAATTGATGTAGCAGAACAAATTATCAGTCCATATTGGAGAATGAAGGTCTTTATGAAACAGAGGTGGCAGTGGGAAGAAATATGTTAGATCAGATGATTTATTATGGTGTAGCAATAGACTTTTAAATATTATGCCAATAAGAAAGAAACAAAGAAACAACTATGTCTATTAAAAAATTTTATTCAAAAACTGGAATTGACAATGTTTAAACATTGGGCATGAAAAGAAGCATTATTTTGTTACTTTTTTTCTTTGTTGTTAATAATAGAACTAATGATGAAGACCTTTGGAGGCAGGATGATAAAAACTTTTATAGCCTCTGAAACAATATAGCACTTCTATTAGTGTGCTTCGGGTTTTGTAAAACACAATTGTAAATGCTTTTAAAATATTTATATTATGTATTTTAAGGATATCTGTTTATTATATAGTCAGTTTTCATCAGGCAAGGTTTTTAAGCTCCATGATTTTCTGTTTGCGTGTATCTAAAAAAAAGGCTGTCATCCCGTAAATATGGTTACTTTATTTGGTAAAAACTTCTTATAACTATTTTTTACCTTCAAGGGATTTTCTACAGGAAAATAATTTATAAAACAATCACTAAATGATAGACTAAGACATATACAGCTTTGCTGTACAGCTTAATTGAATAGAACCTGTACAAACAAACTATAGTTATCAAGAAAAAATAATAAATGTTGACATTTAAAAAAAAAAAAAATTATTTAACTAATCCCAGAAAGAAGATTTTAAAATCCAAATATTTTAACAGTGTAATGAGTGTATAAGCTTAACAGATTTTTTTTTTCTGAAATATAAGAATATTTACATATAAAATTATTTTCACCTATCCACATAGTCTTCCAAGACATCCTATTTTAGAATGTGAAAGAAGTGTAAATATATATGTCTAAAAAAAACGCTAAGAAATTTTAGCATTCCTTTCTCGTTTGACTCTTGGATTTTATTATTCAAGTCCTGTTTCTTCTGCAAAACATTATTTTATGTCAGCATGTCAGGCTTACTGATAACATTAATATTTTTATCTTAAATTTTGCTAGAAGAGTAAAATCACAGATTGGTATCAGATGTACATGCACAGCTTACAGTAGGGGGAAAAATAATTGATACTGTATGTATTCCAACAAAAAATGTATTTTTCTTAATATGAAGAGACACACTACTATTATCTGGTCCCACATGTCTTCATGTTAAAAAAAAAAAAAAAATAAGGAAAAGAACAGCAGGATGTTGAAATACTCTGAGATCCAACAGATCCTGTAGGTTATTGAGGACAGATACATTCATCAGCCATAAAACCACGCTGGGAGGAGGGATCAGTATTTTGCCTGTGTACTCCTAAGCTACTTTATAGCTGTAGACTAATCTACTAAAAAAAAAAAAAAAATAGTGAATAGTATTCCAGATGAACAGCTTAGAACTAAATCCTGAATATTCCTGAAAAAAATTAGTTTTCTTAGTGGTCTAGGAACTCCTCAGCAAGTCGTCTTCATATACAAGATAATGGACAGGCTTGAAAAAATGGTGTGGCTTGGGACTAGGTTACTAATAGAGCTCTTAGTAACACAACTTGATTAAATGGTGCAGGAGTTCTCTAGGTGGGAATTTCAGACTGTCCTGAAACCTCCCTCCAGGCAGCTCCTTCTGTGCACGGACAAACCTGTGTGTATAAATAAGTTAACTAATGTCCTGAGGGGAGATTCTGGCCCTTCCTTCCACTCTCCTAAGTGGTTCCTGCTACAAAATTTATCTAATTTTATATAGATAAAATACTTGTAATTAAGGAATACAAACTTCCTGCAGATGCAGAAATGGTCACATAGGACAATCTTTTGTACATACTTAAGAAATCTAGGAGGTTTTACATGTGGATTGAGAAAATTTATGGCAATGGATCATACACATGCTGAAGTGACTACATAGGACTGTGGACCACTTGCATTACGAGACTTCAGTGGAAGAGTCAGACCTGATTCACCTGCTGCTGCTGCTACAGAACCTTGCAACAGAAACTTCCATTTCCACCTGGACAATGACTAACTTCTGTTTCAAACAGTTCCCACATCAGTGTTATCCTATTCAAACGACCAAATAAATCAATGTGGTTTGTTTATTTGCTTGCTTTTAGGAAAACTGTCTAAGAAGAAAATTATATGACAACTCAATAAGGATGTTATATAATATATAATATAGCTGATTTACATGGGAGTATTTTCATTATTACTGCAATGTTTACAAATAAATCCACAGCGACCAGGCTGTATCTTACTGTTATTTATGTAGAGCTACAAAATATCCTTGTTCTATTTATTTTATCTGTGCGTAATCATCACCCAGATTCTAAACCTTTTTCTTAGATATTTTTACAATGCGAATACAACACAGTTTTAGTTTACAATTCTTAAATGCTGAAACAGCAACACCTATCAATGTTATGCTATGGTGGAATTCAGTAAAGCTAAACCAACAGTGAACAAAGGACATGAAACATCATTAACTGAACTATCATGAAACAGCTCTTATTTATATGTTTTTCAAATACAGTTTAAACATTTTTGGCAACAGTAATTATTTTGAAAGATGACATGGGGAGGAGAATTTTTAATAAATTTGTATGACCAGGATAATAAAACCAAAATTCAAATGAAATTAAAAATAAATCATGAAGGGTGGGTATATTATAAATGTCAGTCTCTAGAGACCTGAAAAAGAGTGAAATATTATGCCTACAATTTTTTTGTGCAAGACATCTGCTTTAACAACTACAGTTACCAATGAAAAGAAGCTTGCAGGCATTACTGGAAGATATGTTAGGGATTTTTACATCAAACATAAAACAGCTCATGAAATACATCAACATTCACCTAGTTCTATTTGTCTTTGAGATAAATATGTTTGAAAATAACCCATAGGATTAATTTTCAAAACCAAATAGAAAGCTTTTTTAATACGTCTATCAAAAAAACTTTTGAATGAGAAAGCAAGTGAATTCTGAGATTGTGGAAATGAAGAGTAGCATATGCAATTTTAGTCACAGTAATCAGACATGTTATCTAAGAGACCCTAAAAAGCATGTACCTGTTAAACTTTCAAAGTAATCCATCTGCCTTGTTATATAAATAATTCTATAAATATTGCACTTCTAAAAAGAATGTTTTATTAATGAAGATAAAACTTAATTTTAATAAACATAACTTCAAGAACTTTTTGTAGACATAACATTAATAAATATCTATGGTAATTGTACCCTTAGAATAATTAGTCTAAATATTTAATGTTCATTCCATATTAAAAGTATTATTAAATAAAAATATTTTTCATTATTAATAACACTATATCAGGAAAATGTAACATAGTTTTGCAAAATGATATCACATATCTAAATGCTGAAATAGACACAATAGTTTCAGTCAGTGGGATGTCAGCATCTTAAAAGTGTCATAACAATCCAATTCCTTTTCTGCATCCTATTTCAGTCTACAAATCTGGCACTATTATAGCACATTCAGTTTTCATGGTGAATGTCTGAAAACCATGTGATGGGAAATTAAGCCAGCACCACCTCATGCATTTGTTGTTTTATTGAAGTCATCTGTGTATTTTATATATTTTGCTGCCCATATCATAGGAACCTGTGACCTTTTGGCTACATTCTGTTCAAAGAATAACCATGATGGCTCATCAATAACCCATGGGTGATGGTCCTGACTCAGAGGGTCCCCACAGCTGGACTTCATTCTTAGGAGCTACCCTCATTCTGCTCCAAGCAAAGCATTTGCAATAGAAAGCCTGTTCTCTTTGTCTCTATAGTCCTTGCAAAGAGTTATTCAAAGGCACTTTTTGCCTTTTGATGGACTGTCAATACACCTCCCTGTTGTCTTCTCCCTCCTGTTATATCCAAGAACATATATGCAAGGAAGCATATACCTCTAAGTGAGAGTCAAACGTGGGATGAACTGTAGCTGAATGGAAAAGAGACGGAAAACAGTAGAAAACTGATTTCCTAATAGCCTATGATTTGGATGTGTCTTTGGGCTTTGGGTGTGTGAGGAGGAAGAATTAGGAAATCTTTTGTGATCAAAGCAACATTCAAAATTGATATTTTTTTCTACTCCAAACAAATTGGTTTTGATGAGTTAACATTATGTAAAGAAAAAAAAAAATTGCTAGCATATTCCTGACCAGTCTAATAAGAAGCCCAGTATGTGTTTTCTACTACTGTATCAGGAATACATCAGTAGTAAGGGGATATCAGTTAAAAATTCCACAAATATAAGTGGAATTCAGATATAATACCGTATTCAACCGGGTTCTAGAGTCTGATATGTTAGGACTGCATTTTTGTGTAACATTTCGGAGATAATCAATAACATAGTGGTGCTTAAATTTTTAAGCATATATATGCATTTCCTGTTTCGAGATAAACTAATAAATGAAAGTGTCTGCAGAATTATGGTATCAGGATTGGCCTTCTCTTGGCTTGAATAAGGTTAAAAATTAGGCTAGTCGTATGAAATGCTGATTCATTACAATTTTTTCTGAGATATCATTTGGTTTCTATTATTATTATTTGAATGGTCTGTGAGAGTGTATCCTTAATCATATGCTGTTTTCTGAGAGGATGAGTAGTATGTTTTTGACACATGTTCCTTCAGATGATGTCCAGTAAAACAGGTACTCTGTCATGGGTGCTATAATAGTGTTTTAGTGCAGTATAAATAGTAGCCACTATTCCCTCCCACTCTCCCTCCTTTCCTCCCTATCTCCCTCACTCCTTTCCTTCCTTTCCTCCCTCCCACAGTCTAAATTTGCAAGATCTTGCTTGTTCCTACATATATTTTCAGATAGGAAAATTAATTTAACATTATCATTAACTCCAGTACCTCTATTTAATGTCCACATTTTTAGGACAAGGACTGTACTTTTCAGTTTGTAAAATACAGACAACATGAAAACCCTTTATTTTGCTATCTATTTTCTGTTTTTTTCTTTTTAAATTATATCCTTGTTCCTCAAGCAGTGAATGCGATGTAAGAGAATAAGAGACTTCAAGACCTCAAGTACACACTCTCTCACATTTAGTTGCGTAAAGCAAGCTGAACTGAAGTTGACAGCAAGAGCATTCCCTGAATGGTACCAAAAGCACAAAATAACTCACATTTTCTAGGTCTGAGATTCAGGTAAGAACAGAGCTATGGCCTTTTACACTTTCTGACAGGGTGGTGGGTGATTTTTTTATAATAGATTCCTTTCTGTGGTAACAGTTCATCATTTATTCACTATGTGAAATACATAATAATGACGACAATGTAAAGGGGATAATAAATTGCTAGTCCTTCTACAGCTATAAAGTAACACAAAAATAGTGATGGAACATTTATAGTTCTTGACGTGATACAGCATGTAGAGAATATCACCATTAAATATTAATTTTATTTGGAAAGAAGTTACCAAGGGCAAGTACATCGTTAAAAACAGTTGCATTTTAAGCTAGATATTAAAGAGAAAAAAAAAAAAAAAAAAAAAAAAAGGTAGGCAATCTGTTTGTCCTGTATAACCTTGAATGAAAAAAAAAAAAAAAAATAACACATCCACAGAATTAAGGCAGACACTATTAAATTGATGGAAGTCTGTTGATGAATCACACAAAACTGTTTAATCTGTCATTGAAGAATTCTAGATTGTTTAATGGATTGAAGTGTTCTAACAATGTAATATTTTAGCAGATTTTACAGATGTAAAATGTAAGTATTCTGTATATTTGTGCTTTCAGCTCAGGCAGCCTTATAACTTTTTGTCTCTGGGTCCCAGTATAGGTACTTTTTCCAGCCTGCAAAGAGACTGCAGGAAGGTTACACATAATTTAAGAATACAAAGAAGTGATTTTTTTTCTGTAAATATATTCAATATATAACCAAGACTAATAATGTCCCAGATTGACATCTAACACACTTGCTATTGGAGATGAGACAATGTGTCTTTGGTGGTATACAGTCATTAGTCAGAGGGGTGGCCTCTGTTCCTCCTTGGAATGGGCTGATAACTGATGTTGCTAAATCCCCATCTCTCCATATAATTTTTTTTCTTAGGATTTTATACACTTGGAAATTGGTGCTTTATGCCTTTAATCTCTCACTTGCTGACTGTTCTGTTTCAACTGTCCTACCTCTTCCTGAGTTTTTACCCTTGTTATCTTTTATGGTTCTTTCCTATGCACTTTCTCACAGCTGTTTCTCACATTTTACCAGTTTTCTCAAAAGTCTGAGCTGAGGTTACACACTGCTGGTTTGTATCCAAATTAGAACTTGGATCCCAGACAGTGGAACCACTTGGAAAAGATTTTCAGACTTTTCTATTACTCTCTTTACATAGATTTAACATCTTCCATAAACATCAAGTTTGATATAATTTTATTGGAAGGAAGAGACACATCAGAGAATGATCTATACATTGTTTTAAGACACCCTTATGATACTTTGTTCCAAAGCTATCTTACCTCACTAAAAAGCCATTAACACTGTTAAAATGATTACTCCAAGTCAGTGGCTATCTCTTTGTTGGTCTTTGTACCTGGCATGGTGAAAGGGATTGACATACTATAATAACTAAAGAAGTTGCAACTTAAAAATGTTGTGGAATACCTTGGTGGTGGAACATGCTAGATGTTTTTCCTATTGTTCAGACATTGTTGTGACCAAGGACAGAGGAAAAATTATTTAGGAAGAGGAAAAGAGTTATTAACTGGCCAACAGCTATGCAGTAGGAAAATGTAAGGCTATGTAAATGTTAAAAATCTTTTCACGTAGCTTTACTATTCAGAAGCTGTTAAAAAGACAGGAGGAAAAAAATACTTCCAACTCTACCCCAATTCAGAAGATTGATTTCACAATCAGCCTCTTTGAACACATACAGAACTTAAATTCGTCCCAGGCATAAGAAATCACCTACAGAGATAATCTGGCAAACAAAGGGCCTGGAATTTTCAGTTAATGATCGTTGTAGGAAAATGTGAAAATGAGTGAAGCACTCACAAGTTCCCAGAATATAGGTGTTATTGTAAGCTATTAAAATCACTCAGCTCTTCATAGTTTTTCAGATTTGTTTTCATTCATCATAAATTGTGTTTCCAATTTGTTCAGCTGAATGGAACCATATTTTTAACTTATAGTGTTATTTGTGTTATCCCTCCTAATCGCCATATTCTTGATTACTCTCTAACAGTAAATGAGACTTCTTCCTGGCTGTTAACAATAACAGTTTGCTAAAAGTTTAGTGTCATAATGTTTGTAAGTTGAGCCAACTTTAGAGACAGTGAAATATATTAAAATTAAATTGCTAAGAAAAATAAAAGAAAAACTAAGCCACAGTTATTGCAGAATCCATCTGAGCCTTCCCTAGTGTAAAGATAAAAGTGGCAACAATGACTGAAGCCTTTACAAATTCTACTTTCTGCAATAAAGTGTAGTCTGTTTAGGACAGGGAAATAGCTAATAGCAGATTCCAACATTTTAAAATGGAAAAGATGAATAAAGAGCATATTTCAGCGATCAGGAATTACATGGAATACAAGCTACCATAAGACATAACAGTGTTTTAGCCATATTCTTTCTTTCTAACTGTGTTTTTAGGAAGATAGCCTAAGCTGCTACACAAAACTTTTGGCCTACAACATAAATACATTTATTGTACAAACCCAAAATAGTTCATTTCCATAGATATATGTTAACACAGGGAAGAGACCTGAGCCATAGAACAAGGTTAAACACATAATATGCACAAGTTCCATGCATTTTCTTGTTAATTATGTTATGTTAACACTTATTTTATAAAAAGTAGCAAGCTGTGAATCTTATGAAATGTCCTAAAAATCACATTTTTTATGGATAATCTAGAAAGAAAAAGCAAAATGAATAATTTCCCTTATGTAGGTTTGAAGTGCTGGGGTTTAAACTCCCAGCCCTGAACGAGGGTTCGCATGTGGATGATATCCACAACCAGACAAGAAAGACACTCCTGACTGCTTTTCATCCAGGGCCTGGCCAGCCTTGGGTGGGAACTGATTAGGAGATCACCACCAGGTGCCCCCACCTTTCACATTAACTTGGAGGTAGGGAAGGAAGCCACCTCTATAAGAGCTGATTCTGCTTGGAGTAGAGTTGGGAGGATCTGTTTACATAGTGTAGGGGAAGATTCTGGTTCTTGAAGGGGCTCCCTGACTTTCCATAGCAAGTGAATTTCCCAGGATGGCAGGGGAAGATCACGAGTCTCTCTCTGGGAAGGTAATACATAATTGGACTCATTGCCAGGCTGATTCCATCTCCCATATCATGGTTCCTGAGTTGACTCACTTCCTTCTTGACTCTACATACTGTGAGTGAGTGCATTGACTTGTTCCTCCCTCTGGTTGTCTGACATTTAGAATCTCTAGTGTGTGATGTGGTAGCAGAAGGAGGAGCTTGGCTGATGGTCTGCCTGCTAATGGTAATATAATTCTATCTTGGGAAGTGGTCAGCAGAAGAAAGTTTTATAATATATTAGGGCAAAAATCTCAATTCAGCTGAAGAAAGTGTCATCCAAACTAAAAATTTCCCACTCATTACAAATGTGTTTATTTAATCTAAGGCCTTTTATTCTAGAAAAACAAAGGTTTGGCATGCCTGTTTATGTTTGTCTATTATTATTAGTTCATGGAGAGTACCTCTGATGCTGGAAGATGTGTCTTACTTTTCCACAAAAGTAAATATAAATGGAAGTAAAATAGTTCCATATAATACTTTTGTTAAAATGATAATTTTAACCTTTTTTTTTTTTTTTTTTAGTTGAGGATGTGCTGTGAGATGTCCACACACTTTCCAACTTCCCTTTAAAATTGTTTGCTGCAGTTTTTCCTAATGATAAGTATCAACAGACTTAAGATGACTCCTTGACTAGAGATGTCTATAGGCTTATAGATGTCTCCTAGACTTAAAGTGGAGATACTTTCAATCTTAATGAAGTTTATCTTTTCACTCATGCTAATAGGATTCTCTCATTATTTTAATCTGATTCTGTGGAAAGTTTTCAGCCCAAGGAACTTCTATTACTTTAAAAACAAAGGAAAAAAAATGACTTTGTTTTGGTTTTGTATTTCTTACCTTCATCTTTTTTTGTCAGATAGTAAATTCAGTACTACATGTTGTTTACCCAGAGGAATTAGGGATTTAGCGTATTTGTACATTACACTACACTATCTCTATGAGAAACCAGCTGGCAGCTACTGAACACCTGTTCTTTGCACTGATAGAAAATAGGAAATGAAGCATCACAGGAGTGTAGATCTCAAGAGTGACCCTCTAAATGAATGATCTCCTTACAACTCATCTAAAATTCTGGAATGAAAACTGAATTTGTCAGGGAAAACCAGTTACTATTATTTCCTCTTGTTTAAAAAAGTGTTCACTACTACAGCTTGATTTTTAAGATTTGGGATGCAATTGTCACAGGGCAGCTGTTTAGCATACAGGAGACATAGTCTGGCACTTAAATGAAACTTAATGCTGAGGTAGTCAAGAGTTAGATATCCTCTCTGAATACTTGCATAGAGGTAGCCTTCTGCAAGGTCTCAAAAGAGTGAGTCCTTCCTGCCCTTAACAGCCATCTTTAATAGGTGTTATTCCCTGTTTTATCATCCCATGTGAATAAATTCAAGAAGAAACATATCAATGTATATGTTATGTGTATATATGTATTAAAAAAAAAAATTAAATCTTTTAGTATTTTGTTCAATAAGTTCCTTGATTAGATGAAAGCATTCAAGACTTAACCAAACTCATTTTATAGAAATGGACATTTAACTTTTGGTATTTTGGGTTAAAACAAGAGCAACAAAACACTTGTTTTTTGTGAAGGAGACTGTCTTTTTTTTAACAAAAGAGCAAAGAATTACTGAATGCAAACTGTAGACCTGACTGAGTAATGGTAGGTGTAAGTTTTAGGAGTGGCAAGCTTTCTTGCTGTAAATATTTGCAGGGTATGAACATAAGTCAGATCTTGACACCTTTCAAATCAATGGCAAAAACCCAATTGATTTCAGGAACGCTGGAATTTCAGCCACAACAAGAGAGTAACTAGACAGTAGAGAAGAGGCATAAAAAGAAGAGATTAAGATGGAAGAGAAAAATTGAAGATAACAACCTTGCCTCTTCAAAAGTTTCATATTTATTTATTAAAACAAACATGCATACATACATACACTAGTCAAAATACAGGTCTATGCATATTCATAAGGAGACAATGGAAGCATATCTTATTTTGGAGATACAAAAGGTTTCTTTTAGAGTAGGTGACATCAAGTTGTGCTATGACTGTTATCTAATCCATTTGTTTTTCACATTATGCTGTTATAAATATAATATATAAGGGTATGCTGATTTTTAAGATACAGTTCAGATAGATCTCATGTTATGAAAAGTGGACTTGGTAAATAACAGACTTAATTTTCTTCTTTCAGGCAAATATTTTAAAAGCAAAATTCAGCTAAGATTTCTAGAAAGAAGTATTGTAACTGGAGTTCCTTGGGAATTCATCAAACAGTATTTTATGTCTGCTATTTGCTACTGCCTCTAAACAAGCCTTTTTTGCTGAAATGTATAGTTCAGTTTAACAATATTGTTCCTGTACCGGAAAGACTTATAAACTACTAAAATAGAATATGAAGAAACCAGATTCTGATTAATCAATACATTATGCAGCTTGAAATATATTACAATTCCAAATAAAATTCACATAACTATTTTCTTGCATCCAAAGGGACAGCTATTACTTTTACCAAAATTAGCCTCATCCTTATAAATATATATGCATTATATCTCTTACATGTAATTTTCTTGAGAGTACTGTGGAAAACAAGGATTAATCTTGGCCAAGAATATTTATTTTGCTTGATTTGCATTTCAATCTTTCTGCAGACAGGGAAAATTTTTCAGCTGTTTCTGTTTGTGAAAGTGTTTCTTATTGTTATGTACAAAAGTAGTAACTCTAAGAGTATATGATCTACATCACTGTTTTGTTTGGTTTTTGTGGTTTTGTTTGTTTGTTTTAGATTTTTTTTTTTTTTTTTTTTTGTCTTCTAGGAGCCCAATAACCTGCCTCAGACACTTCATGATGTTCAGGACAGATGTAATGGTAGTATCATCATCAGAACACTATTGCTAGAAGAAAGGGCAAGAATTTTGAACTTGGTGATAACAGTAAGCTCTGCAACAATCTTTGTAAATCAATAGTAGTTAGGTTAAGCATTGGTACTCTAATGCAATATTCTTATAGAACATTTGTTTCAGCAATAATTCAAATTGAAACAATAATTAACAATACCCCAAAAATGTAACAAGATTAGCAGGACATATGCCAACATGTTGACGATTGTTTCAAGGAAGGCACTCCCATCTTCTGCAGGATAGATTATCAGCCAAAAAAAAAAAAAACAAAAAACAAAAAAACAAAAAAAAAACCACTCCCAGACAATAAAACTGATTAGATTTTACTGCATCTGGTATCTCATATAAAGATATTAACCCCCTTGATGTTCCCAAGAAAATTGCTTTTGTTTCTTCCTAAAGCTCTAGAGCAGAACATTGGAGTCAACACTGGTAACTATCTTATTTTCAAAAGGAGAAGAGAGAGAGAGAGGGCCCAGGCTGGTCAGCCTCGCCTCAGTGCTTGCAAAGGTGATGTAGCATCTAATTCTGGAAACCATTTTCAGATACCCGAAGGACAATTAAGTGTTTGGGAGTAGTCAGCATGAATTCACAAACCTCACGAAAATGACCTCAGGAAGAATCAAAGGCAGGAGCAAAGTCCTGCACCAAAGGAGGAATAACACCATGCATCATCATATGCTGAGAGCCCACCAACTAGATAACAGATTTGCAGAAAAGGACCTAGGGGTACCCTTGCAGCAAAGAAAGCTAATGGTATCCTGGGCTGCACTAGGCAAAGCATTGGCAGCAGGTCAATGGCTGGGATCCCTCCCCTTCATTCAGCACTGCTGTGCCCCCATCTGGAGCCCTATGATAAAATTATAGAAGCACAGAACAGTTGAAACTAGGATGACTTCTGAAGGTCATCCTGACCAACCATCTCTATTCAAGTAGAGTCACCTAGAGCAGGATAGAGCAAAGGACCATTAAGATGATTAAGGGACTGGCAAATCTTGATGACATCCTTGAAAATATTCAAAGACTGTCTGGAAATGATCATGGGCAGCTGCTTGGGAGTTGGATCAGAAGACCTCTAGGGTTGCCTTCCAACGTGAACCAGCTTGTGATACTGTGGAAGATTTATTCGTTTTTTCCCCTGCCTTGTCATCTGCTATGGCTTGATGTTAGCAGATGTACATTAATATGTAGGTTGTCAACAATACTAGCAGACAATATTGTTATCTGTTTAGAAAGAGAGACATCTAAGTATTTCATGGATGAAAAAATCTAGCAGTGGAATAGTCACTAGTAGCTTCTGAGAATCTTTTTCTAACCTCTTGCCTACTATAGAAAGAGATTATCACTAATGGGCAGACTAACAGCCAAATTTCTCCCTCTGCTCTTAAACCATACACAAACAATCTAAGGTCCACACCAACAGAGGGAGGAATAAGTTAATACACTCACTCAGCACATAGGATGCATAGCAGGGAGCAAACTGGCCAAGGATCCAAGCCATGGAAGATGGAATTAGCCAGGCCATGAGTCCAATTATGTAGTAGGGACTCATCTGTCTTCCCACCATTCTGGGAACTGTGCTTGCTAGACACAGTCAGGAAGCCTTTCTGACAACCAGCATCCTCATACAGCACACGTGATTGATGGATGGATGGATGGATGGATGGACGGACGGACGGACGGACGGACCGACCTCCCCCCCACCCCCACCAGCAGAATCAACTCTTATAAAGGTGGCTTCTTGCCCCACCTCCAAGTGAATGTGGAAGGTGGGGGCACCTGGTGGTGATTTCCTAATCAGTTCCCACCCAAGGCTGGCCAGACCCTGGCTGAAAACCAAGCAGGAGGCTCTTTCTTGCCTGGTTGTGGACATCATCCACATGCCAACCCTCATTCAGTTCTAGGGGTTTAAACCCCAGCACTTCAGAGAAATATCATATTGGAAATATAAACCAACTTTGTTTAGTAGGGTGAGCAGTCATGCACCTTGATTGCTATAGGCTGAATTAATCATGGTTGGTTGATCAGCCTTACAGACTGTTTTAGAACCTAGAAATCTCTGAACATTTTGAAGCATTGTTTGTTTCCGCCAATGTAAAGCCTAGGTATCTGTACAAAGACTACTGTTGTCTAGTTCACAGTTTTCAAGGGTTGGGAAGTAAGCATGCAGACTATGCAGCTCATTAGAGCACTGTATCTGTGTAATAGAGTCTTATTTTCCCTGCCTGTCAGCTTAGTGCCTATTATTGTCTGTCAATTCAGAGTTTTGTGAATTGTGGTGTACAGTACAATATTTGAAATGGATACGAAGTGCCAGAGCTTTGTCGATCTGGCCCACCATTACCAGTTAGGCAAAGAAACCTTTTAATTTGCTTAATGTATGGCACTATAAGTTTTCTAAGATTCTGGGGTGTCAAAAATTCCCAGTGAAATGCTGTTAGGAAATGCAACACGAAAGCCATCTTTACAGAAGCAGCAAAAATGAATACAAGGTGAATAAGCTCAGCAAAACATTCTAAGCTTTCCAGCAAGTAAAAAACCACCACCAACAAAAAAAAATACTGCAGCAACATCAGTTCACTACGTTATCTTGTTGGGAAAAAATAATAATTCCTACAATAGTGGATAAATATGTGGAATGTAGCTTAATAGGCATAATATTTCATGTGACATTGTGATTTATTTTATTTGATATCAGCAAGTGTTATAATAGTTAAATTAAAAAGTTTAGTATGAATTCAAGAGATGGCATAGCAAACAGAGAAATCTTGCAACCTTCTTCAGTCTTCCTAAACAATGCCAATAACCACAGCAAAATTTAAGTTCCTTTCACCATTAACAGTGAAAGACAGGCACACATGAAGGTCTATCTGTCTATCTTGGGTATCTATTTGTACAGCAAGATAAATAATCTTCCAGCGGTTCCTTCAAGATCTCTAACACCTTCTAATAAACCTAGCCCTCTTGTTGCTTACAATGAGTATGAAGAACAGAACCTGAGAAAACACTAATTATTTAAATGTCATTTAAACATGCCCTATCATAATGAAATGAATAGTGTTGTAGAGCATTAATAGGAAGGCTTAATTTGCTGTGGATTTATTTTTAAAGTAGAAGCAAGCCTCAAGCTGTCATAGTAACTGCAGTGGTTGTGTATCATATATGAGAAACAAATATTTCTGTCAAAAACTTCAAAAGTAGTTCATAAACCATCCATCTTTACTTTGAAAAAGAATGTGTAGTAAAGTGTTTCATGTTATAAAAGTTATTACATGGATTCCAGATATTGTGAGATGGTATAGTGTGTCTATATGAAGTAAATTCTTAGACTGTTCTACTGATCTATTGTAAGCAGTATGTTAAACCTTTACAGGGAAAACAGCATACCATTTACAGCTAATTTCAGTTTCCTACTTTTTTTTTTTTTTTTTTTTTCCTGAGCCGATAACTATAATGCCATATAAATTTACCATATAGATTATTGAAGAACTTTCATTATAATTCCACTTTGGCAATGTTAGAAACCTATGTGAGGATTCTAAAATGTGAAAATTAATTTGGTTTACCCTGACTATTTAATCATATGTTTTTAAATAATTGTTTCAGCTGTCTATGCATTGTACACATAAAATAGAGACTACACACCAAATTTTGACCAGTTTTTCCGAGGGAAGATTAAACTAGCTGATCTTTAAAGGTACTTTCCAAACCATTTTATGATTTTCTCAAAATAAAATTAGAATAAATACTCTAAAACCTAAGCATAATTTAAATCATTCCATGCACTTGTTATAAAACAAGAACAATGCAATATAAAAATTTAATTTTATGCTTTTGTGGTTTGAATCTAATTTGAGGTTAATGAGTAGGCAAGCAGGTCATATAGGCTCATATTTTCTGTTCCATTTCCACGCATCCCAGTCGAGAATAATCCTAATGAAAATGAACTTGTATTTCTAATTTGCCAGTTAATGGCAGCCACTTGGACTAAAAAATTGTGTTTTGCATGCAGACAAAATGCAAGAAGTTGACATCTGAAATAGTTAAAATTTCAGTGGGGGATGATGGCATATATGACCTCTCAAAATCATTTTGAGATTACTGAAATAATAGGTCATAAAAAAATCCCCTGGCCTTCGGTCCTTCCTGACTGAAATACATGCTTCTTATAATATATAGAGCAGGACTAAAAACTGAATTTTTTCAAAGCTTAAACTTTTCAACAGGACACAGCAGTTTCTCTGTTGTGGTCAACCTCTGCTGTGGTCTTGCCTTAGAACTTAAAAAATCAAAAATGTTTCCTAAAAATTAAGAATGATATACCCATAATTAGAGCTGGGAATTTTTATAGGAAGTATTTTTACAGTAATAAAGTACACATTCAAAGAAATGTCACTATAGAAAATAGGATATATACCCTCTCTGTTCATAGTTTGTCAAATGGATTATATTCAGGGCTATCTTTATTGAAGGTGAACTATCAAACTCGTCTCTACCAGAGAGTTGTAGATCATTGCCTTACATTGACCCCTGTTTGATCTAAGACTTATTACCTGTGGTGGTTTAAACCACTTTATTGTTCAGGGGCAGGTTCAGTAGAGGTGATGGAAAACAGAACAAAATTAGCAGCAAATTAACAGTTTATTACAAAAGGGTTGAACAGGGAAAGGCGGGATACCCCAAAGGAACCCCAAAATTATACACAGAAATGTGGTGACCAGTAGAGAAAGATAACACAAAGAAAGGGGGGGAAAAGGAGGGAAAAAAAAAACAAAGGGGAAAAGGGAAAAAAAAAAAAAAAAAAAAAAAACAAGAAGAAACAAGAAAAAAGAGCTGCTCTCTCTACTAGATGGCTAGCTGAGAGAGCAGGAGGGAAGAATAAGGAGAAGAGTCTCTTCCCCCTTCCCTCTCTCCTGG
>NW_008586152.1:0-27050 GCF_000691845.1 Merops nubicus | reverse complement strand
GTTTTTAAAAAGATGTAAACTCCTAGGATGTTAGGTAATTAATGTGGAGGAATTACAGTGTATATAAAAATAGCTTACGTGTAGACTAATGAATTAAATATTTTAGCAATGTAAATAGATGACAGTAATGGAAACCTAAACTCACATTTTTCACATTACAGTCACCAGGTCAGGAAATTTACGTTTATAGTTGATTCCTTATCCTCCTACTCATCCCACCCTCCTAAAATAAGCATTGCAAATTCATCTTCCTTTGCTTCCTTCCTTTCTAGGAATCTCAGAACATTATAATTTCATTTTTTCATATTTGTTTATGTGTATTTAAGGCATGAACAACAGCTATTGCCATTTCATAGTGTCTTGGTAGTCGAAAATGAATACTAATATAAGTTTAGTATTTCCTAGTATTTTTTTGGAATTGCAGGTAGAGATTTTTTGGCCTTTTCAGAATGTTACTAATGCAAAAGAAACAGGAGCTATGAAATGTACTTTTGTTTTTTAGAGAGAAATGCAAGACATTGCTCTGTGCAACTCCTTTTATAGAGGCTGCAGCTTTTTTTATTTGAGGGAAATAAATAATGAATAATTTCATGGAGATGAAATTTTGTTTTATTGGTTGTGCTTGTGGTAAGAAGTGTTTATCAAACAGCTGAAGTGTAAAGATTTCAAGCTGTGTCCTTTGTGACTCTCTTCAACAACCTGCAACAGTTCAAAGTGCCACAGCACAACAAAGACAGTGGTGGGGAGTGGAGCATACGTGTAACCCTTCGTGGGTTCTGTTGGCACTGCCAAATAGAAGGCAATCTGTAAGCATAAACCTTAGCCAAATCTAATCTACTTTGAAAAGAAGAAAAAGAGCTAAATCCCATCACAGATTCCTAAATTATATTTTTGATCAGAAGTGGCAGGTCTCACTTTCTTGTTTTCTTTACGAGAGGGATAAGCAGGTGCAGGTACTGAAGGAGGCATCAGGAGGCATTATGGAATGGTGTGGAGGGATCCAGGGAATCCTCCTTGCCTCCTGACTCACAGCTTGAGTTGTTTCTTCCTCCCAGGGAATGTATTGCCAGTGCAGTTTATAAGAACAACAGCTAAGCTCCAAGCCTGCGGGGTGTGCATTTCATAGAGCCCAGTTCATAAGGTCTGTGCCAGACCTCATCCCAAGTTTGTGCACTTAAGGATAACTTGAGGCTTTTGGTTGATAAATACCTCTTCCCAATTTCTTTCTCCAAAACCTCATTTCAGATCTGGAGAGCCAGTCTGTGACCACTGAGGTTGGGCATGGCCTTCCAGAGCACTTCACCAGGCTTTTTTTCTACCGTTCTTCGAGGCAAGGAGTCCTGTGTGGGCTGTATGAATTGTCTTGCTGGCCTGTAAGCACTTCCTGACTCCTTTTTACAATGTGCTTTCACCTAGATGTGGACCTTCTAGGAAAGATCCCAACTTTGGTAAGGGACCAAGTAATACTCTCCTTCCCCAAAGAGGGAGGGTACTGCTAATGCTTGTGAAAAGGCTGACTAGAGGCTGCAGGGTAGCTTTGGTGGCTAAAGACTGTTCCCATCTTTCATATAAGGCCACCTTTATTGAAAAGCCATGATAAGGTGTCCCTGGAGCCTTCTTTTCTCCAGGCTGAAAAACCCCAACCCTCTTATGGTGAAGAAGCATCAATATTGTCCACTCCTTACAGCTTAGGTGACATCTTGAAGTTCTTAAGGTGCACAATTAAATCACATTCAATGAAGAACCACAGAATACTCTGAAAGGCATTTATATGAAATAACCCAACCTCCCATTCAGAATAAAATTGACAGTCCTAAATAACACTTTAAAATAGTTATACATGTTGAAATCAGAGCCTACATACTGCTATGTAAGGACATTTATTCTAGCATAATATCAGGAGTCTTGGTGATCACTAACATAGGATGCCTTACAAAAGTGTAGGAGCCAAACTGCAGGGTGAGCAGGGGCAGAATAATTTGTTAATTTGTTGACCTATCATAAGGTCTCATTTTGATTACAAAGAAAAGATAGATTTGGTCTCAAAATAATAATTTTCCTTTTTCCTGCTTGCTGCTGAATCCTCAGAAACAACTGTTAAGTTTGTCTCTGTCACTGTTCAGTGTCTCTGAATTTCCTACATTCTGTCAGCAGAATTTCCTAAATTCTTGGGCTTAGAAACTTCTGGTAAAAATTAATGTCATAACCTGATTATCAATGAAAGAAACATTTTAATATACTTCTAGGTTTGGAGTTATCCTGGTTTTATGGTAGTAACTGTTTTTATGTTTTAAGAACAGTTCCTGAACAGCCTTAACTCTGCCTTCATGTTGCATTGTGTATGATACATTTAATTGTGTCCTCTCCTAATATATAAGCCAACAAATCCTGCAAAGAGAGGAGATGGAGAAGTGAATGTATAAATGTGTATAGAAATTTTACTGAATATGGACATTTCAGTTCAAAGATGGCACGCAATAAAGAAGAGCAGATGTGCAAAACTGTCAAATAAAATGTATCTCAATATACATATGCCCCAAAATATGAGCGTGTATAAATGCATGTGCATGTATATATACGGACCTGTGTTCATCTAATGCCTTAATGTCAAATTCCCAAAAACGTGGTGACAAGAGAGGACCATTTTAGCTCACATCAAGACAATGTGTTTTAGTCGTTTCTCCATCCCTGGGGAGCTTATTAAACACTAAACAAAATATCTCAGAGTGTAGCTGATTGAGTGTTTTAAATTATTCACTTTTGTTTGGCTCTTGGCCAGCTTCTTATTGCAGAGGGCAAACAAAACCTGTAATTTACACTGACAATGATATTACAGGGTTTATTCTGCTAGCTTGTCAACTCGGAGTTTTTCTAAAGTAAACATTCAAACAAAGCTCAAGTTCTTAATGTAAACACTTGAAGTTACAAGTTTTGTAACTCCAAACTTAGCCAAACAGTTAGAAATCAAATACTGATTGTATTTTTCTTTTCCTTTCCCATGAAAATACCATGCTATGTTTTTCTTTTGTTGATAAATAGGGATATCCCAACTTGAATAATGAGAAAAGACACCAGTAATCTAAGAACTTTTCTTCTCAGTTTCTTTTTTTTTATCCATATGGGTTTTGCAGCAATTTCTTAAGCATTTTATCACCCAGTGTTTCATGAAGTCTGAGTGTGTGGACAGAAGTAGAATGGTAAGAAATGGGAATGGGCTGATGTAATAAATGGGAAGTAGTTAAGCTGGGTCAGAGTCAGTGGTCAACACCAAGATATGAGGGAGAGGCTCAAGAAACAGAGTTTACAGCTACTGTTGAAATGAGGACTAGGGGTACATGAGTACTAGAAGAGCAAAGCTGGTTCTAGGTGAAGTAAGCTTACTAAAAGGTGAGGTAATATACCTGTCCTAAGATAGTCTGGATGCCTTGTATGAGAATGAAGAAGCAGAAACATTATCTGAAGAGAAAGGGAAGGGTAGGATTCTTCTGAGCCTGCGACCAAAAATAGGTGTTTTGCCATAGTGACTACAAAAGTAAGTATTGTTTAGAGAGTTGATGACAAGAATTGGAAAGGAAAGGAAATGGAATTATTTTAGTACTATGGACTTGAAGCATATGAGGAGATATGGATCAAATAGAATAAATTTATTTAAAAAAAAACCAAAACACCAATGCACAGTGCTTTCATAGGAATGTCTGCTTAGTATATACTTCAGGAGCTGTGGCACATATTTGTGTGTACTCTCTTGCCTTATATATTTGTCCTGAATGCCATGAGAGTGAATAAGACCTGGCACCAGTAATGACACAGAATCAGAGTCATGCGGTGTGGTGTTGTCATTCCATTTGATGTCTGAGGAAAAGTGAAGTGTTTGTGTTAAATAAGGAAGTGTCACGACTTCTTCAGTGTCACACAACCAATCATCAGCTTTTCCCTTTCCAGCTGCAATTATAACAGCTGAACAAACAAGATGAGGAGTATTTTCTTAAAGAGTTAAAGTCTGGATGCTACAAGGAAATGGAATGGTGTTCAGATGGTTCAGGATGTTTTTTCTGCAGTCATGCTCACTGTCACCTTGTTTTGGGATCCAGGTACTCCTGCATCCTAAATCTTGAAGATATTTCAGTGCCTTAAACATTCATGATGTGTACTTTCCCTTACGACATTTGCTTTTTGTGAGTTCAACTGAAGAGGACTTGTGATATGTTCTCTCTAGCTTTTTTCAAGCCAAATGCAATTGAAGATATTTTTAGTATTTTTCTTTTGAAAACAAACAGCCTCTCCCTCTCTCCATGGAGGTCAGAGAGCTCTGCCTTTTAGCAAAAAATTTTAAAAGCCTAAAAATGCTTTAAAATTTAAAAAAAAATGCTTTGGGAAGTCTGGCTGCAGTTCTCTAAAAGGGCAAAGGCTGCATGCCTGAGCTCTTTTGAAACTATGACCCCACAAGCTAGTACTTAATTTTTTGAAAATCTGACTAAATATTTCATTATAGATGCTTTCAGGAGATTCATGCATGTGTTCCTATAATCTCATTCTTTGACTTTTAGAAAGAAAAGAGGATATTCTACAGATATTCAGCTTTTGAATAGCAAACCAAGATTCTGATTTTACTTCTTCATTTGGGTGCAGTAAGGATAGGTAGCTGTCTCCACATGGTTTGTAAAGACAACTTTATTTGCTGAAGAAGAGTTGTTTGCATAGTGAAACAAAGTGAATTATGGAAATTCGTTTCATGGCTGGATTTTTTTATTGTCTAATAATGGGCAAGTTACTAGGCTTTCCACCCTGATAGGATGAACATCAAATTATTCTGCAATGGACTTTTAATGAGGTCAAACTGGACTCTTGCTTAATATCCTGAACACTTAAAAGATGGCCATTTTCAAGAACTGTGTAGGCATTTAATAATTTAGAGGTCTTTGCTTCTTTCTTTCTTCCTTTGAAATTAGCCAAGGGATGGGAAATTGGGATGATGATGGATAGACACACAGCTATAGGAAGCTCAATTAAAAATTTGCCTTTATAAATATCTATTGCAAACCATTCTCAGTAACTATTCAGACCCTTGAGTTCTGTTTTTATGCATGTCAAACCCCATTAAAAACACACTTGTGCTGGGAAAGGGGTGAATGAACTGCTGTGAGCACAGCTAGTCTTGCTTCAGTGCAGATAGCAGGATTGACAAGAGGATAGAAGGGCTAAGCATAACTCAGTTTAAGGACAGAGAGGGAAGGAGAGCAGACTTGGCACATAATTCTGCTTTCCTCTCAGCTGACTGGAGTATTTAGTGCTTGCCTGACATCTGCCAGTTCTCTTCTTTACTATAGTTTCTTCTAATTAGTTGGTGAATCAAATGAATTGATCTTGAGTTCTGCCTGTATTATTACGAGAGTCTTTTGGTGAGAACTAGTGCTGCCTCCCATTTCTCTGGCTTTTCTAGGGGAGGAATTCCCCACCAGCTAATAGTTCATCAGTTTCTCAGGCATGTTTTATTGGAACACTAAAATAACATTTAGTCCTGGTAAGGTGCTAGTAAGCTTTGTGTTGTCCAAATTTGACCTAAAGCTTTTTCTGCTATCAGGTCAGCTTCAAATGTCTTCACAGACCTTCTCCTTAATGAGAGTCTAATGTGAAAACCTCCCTGACTTCCCAAATAGTGGATTGCAGTGCTGTCAGTTAGAGGAAAAATACAAATGAAAAAGAACTAAAGTGGTGGCAAATGACCCAAATTAATTTTATGCCTCAGTGTTTAGAGATGAAGGATGTCCAGAGCAATTCCATGTCCTCCACTTGGAGAAGGATGCAGACTTCCCAATTTGGATGGGTGGATTTTAACATACCAGCATTTCTGTTTCTTACATGTTACCTTTCTTTGCACACTTTTTAAGATGTCTTTATTTTAATCTGTTCATAAATTGCTTAGTTGGATTTGGGGAGAATATTTTAATTGCTTTTGATTTGCTGCTACACATTTATGTGGAATTTGCTTCGTCAGTGTTGTTAAATTGTTTCTTTGGTGCCTTCAAGGGATTTACACTTTCAGATGATCTGTTTAATTAAGTTTCCATTGGTGTTATCCACTTAAAGTTAGATACAATAGTTTTTTTTCTGTTTTCTTCCCTCAAACAGGTTGAATTTGAGAATTTACTAATCTCTAGCTTTTCAGCATTTACAGTGTGGACTGGTTCATGGCTCTAGTAGGAAGAAAAAATGTAACTTGTCCTTACTATTGAAATTTATGATGAGATGCTTTAAAAAAAAGTTCAAGTATTTAAACAGCTGTCCCCTGTTATACTCTAGTGTGGTGTTTCTCCAGCATGTAAAAATAACTCAGATTCCCCTTATTTCTGCCCTTTCTACCTCACATCACTCTCTCTAAGTGTCCTTATTTTGGACTGAGGGTCAGTAGCCTGGTGTTTATATGATTGTCTCTTGTACATGGACTTCAAGTCACAGAAAATCTGGATAGGCTTTTACAGAGTTAAGTAGAGTTATCTCATTTCACTCTCTCCACTTTTCTGCTTTATTTTTTGTTACAGGTGTATGGGTCCTGCATCAGCATAGTGAGTTCTCTCATTCGGATTTAAATACTTTACCATTAGTATATTCTTATCCCTCTGAAAGTTTTCTTCTCACACACTTTAAGAAATACATTCTACCCATGTCTACATTTAAAACATTTTTAAAAAATCAAGTTTTCATGTTGGATTTTTGGTCTTGCATTTCTATAGGCATCCTTGCATCCTTGTTCCTTTGGCTCTTTTTTTTAATTATCTTTTAACTCTGCTTGTTTGAAGTGCTGTTTGGTTAGACAAAGCTCTGCTATTTCCTGTCAAACTTCATTGACTGCTTTAATGCTTTATTTCCAAGAATACAGAGTTTTAATGATTGCATCCTTAATTGATGTGTCATCCTGAACTGTGCATGCCTTTGCACCTAGAGACTTTCTGCTAAGTTTAAAGAGTCTGCATCTTCATTTTCAATACCAGCAGCCTGGTATTTTATTTTATTTTAGGTAAAGTTTGTGCATCCTATTCCAAAAAGTCTTTGCACAGTCTAGTAAAACTGAATCCCTTCTTCCTATATAATTTTCTCAACTATTTGCTGAAATGCTACTGGGCTGCTTGAACCTGCACTGGTACTAGGACCATTTCAAAGATGTAGCTGTGGAGACAGTCTGGTCGTCAGGTGGCTAGCTAAAAAGCTAATTTGGTCTCCAAGCAGTTTGCAAATTCCTTTATATGTTGTTATTTTTATCGTGAATGGCTCCTTCTCAGTTTTCTCCAAGAAATGCTCTGGATGCCTCCTGGGTATTATAAAACCAACTGTCTTTGCCTTTAGCAATCAAAATACCCAAGGGCAGGATTGTGTGTGCTGCAGACTTTAATGAAGTGCTGGCAGTGAAATCTGGAATGATATGGAATTAGCTTAATTTTAAGATGGGTTACAGACAAGAAACTTAGATTTATCTTAATGCTTGATAATGCTTATAAGGAGGTATGGAAAACAGATTGATATGTAGTTCATGCAAAAGAAATGTTTTATTTTATGAAGCTAGTATAAATCCTGTTTGGAATGTCTTCTTTTCTTTCTTTGCATTGAAACACCAGCTTTTCTTCATTTCCATCTGAAGGCAATACAGAGCTAAAGAAGATGGGAATTCATAGAGGTCAGGATTTACTTTAATAAAGTAAACCTTTAATAAATCCTTTAATTACTTTAATAAAACTCTCTTGAGTTACACACCATGCTGTTAGATGTTTGCTAGTGCAAGAAATGATGCTTTCCAAAACGATATTTCAAACTTCCTTAGCTTTTGGTAAACAGGGCTTAGGAAGCTAAATCAGCTCAGTATTTGTACCTTTCTATAGGTTCAGTACTGTATATTTCAATTGACTTTTATTTCTAGGCCAAATGCTACACTCAGGGAGACCTAAAACAGATACAGATGATAACAGTGTCTTTTCAGGAGAAAAACTGTGTAAACTCTGGACATGCTCATTGCTTCTTCAGTCAGAGCTACACTGTGTTCAGAGGCCGTGAGAAAACTGGGTTCTGAACCAAAGTTGATCTATATAAAGCTGATATTTCAATAAGAGTTGTGGATGGCTAGCAATTAATAACATGGATTTATGGATGTGGTGCTGTATTACCATGGTGAAGTTTTGATGAGAATGTTTACGAGGTCCTTTGAGTTTTAATAAAATGATTTTGCTTATTTATAAACTATAGTTTCTATTTGCTATACTTAAATCTGGTCTGTAAGGATTCGAAAGGTTTATAGCAAACTTAAGGAGATAAAAAAAAGTTAATTTTATCCAGTGAGCATGTTTATCCAAATATGTCATTGAACTTCTCAATTTCCTTTTTAGAAGGCCAGTTAGGGACAGACTGACTCATTCTTCTGTCTGACAGGACGCAAAGACATCCAGAGTTTAGCTGGCAAGACTACTTAAAAAAAGGGTGAATTTTGGGATTCCATGCAGTGTCTTGCTTTGCAGTTCTCCACTTGGATGCAAGATAAAATTTTCAAATGAGAAACATGCAAAATCTTGTCTAAACATTTGAATAAATGATGTCGCAATTTCCCAAGGACTTAGATGCAAATTGTAGGAGCTGAACATTCCTAAAAATCATCTGAGTAGTCATAAATTTAGATGTCAGAATAAGGTTTGTGGTGCTAAGGATTTTTTTGATAAGCCTGAAAGTCTTAGTGTACAAATCAAATCGAAGGGAGAGGAGGATACACAGTCTCCAGTTCTGCTAGGTTTTATTTCCTAGTCCACAGGCTTGTCTGCTTTGTTCTGGTTTTTCCCCAGGTTATGGGGAGGAAGGAGGTTAGCATAGTGTGGAAGTGAGATGGGAATGACTGTGAAATGGAAGGGTAGTTCAAAAAAAACACTGTTCTGTTACCTATGTTACCCTGATAATGTCTGTGGAGTCTTTTCCCAGTGACTAAGGAATTTCCCAGTAAAGTGTAAGAGAAAAGGCAAGGCTCTGACTGGTTTTCAGTGAAGAGCTCCCTTCAAGTTGCAGGTTTTTAATGAGCTCTCATATTTTCAAGCAAAACGTGTAGCCTGAAAAGTATTGGCAGGGAAGTAAATAAGGCATTTTCCAAAGAGCAGTTTCAGTGATTTTTCTCAGTGCCATAACCCAATGTTGTCCTCACTGGAGCTACTGGGAGCATCTTGGGCAGAGCAGACCTGTGCAAGGTAAATCTCTTTAAGCTCATATGCACATTTGAGAGCAACTGTGTTCTGGATTCAGTGAGTTTGCCTTCTTATCCAGCACTCTTGGCAAAAGTAGAGTCTGGGAGAAGGTGACTGATGCTTGGCCAAATTTGGCAGACATAAGCCAGTTAGTTGTCTGGGTATTTTCAGTGTTATTGTCCCTCTGGCACTTTAATTTTGTATTTTGGAGGGGAGTAAAAGTTTTCTATGGCAAAATACGTCCCCTTTCCCCTTTCATTAATCTGACCCCATCACAACTGTTGGTTTGGGTTTTTTTCTACTCGGAAGTTAATGATGATGATTCAAGTGATGGTTCAGAAGCCCTTAGTGCTGGATCCTCCTGTTGTCAGCATGTCTGTACAAGCTCTAGGTTTTACTAATCATCTTCCCCAACACAGACCTTTCTGTGGGAGGGTGGAGGGACTGGTGAAGTCTCTCTGCATGCTCAGTCTTTCAACTCTTTGAAGTTGAGTTCCTTCAAACTGTCCCTCACAGGGGCCATTGTGTGGGGGTTTTGTCCCAGGAGGTGCCCAGTTGAGACTTGCTGTGGAAGGGGAGTGGATAGTTCTCCATTTGGAATTGTCCTTAAGCAGCAGGCTTTGCTGCAGCCCCCTCAGACTATCATCTTAGGATTTTATCTGCTATGGGTCCCAGCTGGGTCTGGGTCTGTGACCAAAATGGGTGTCTTAGGGTTCTTTTTCAGTCTCAGTTAAGTAACTAGAAATCTTTCAATGCAGTAACAGTCTTGTCAAGAAGGACTGTACTGAGCTAGGAAAGAGAAGGAATTACTGAATGAATAGGAAAGTATAATTTTATTTATGACAATTCAACTTTTATAGAGCAGTTCTACAGGGATTTGAGACCTTTCTGTATTTTGGACACTTGAAATGAGAAGCAAAGTTGTCAACAGTGTGTTTGGAGAACAACCCTCTGTTGCCAGGGATGAGATGAGATGATCTAATGTTTTTTTCATGTACCTACTTCCTATTACTCCCACTTCCTCCTCTGAGCCATCCACGCATCTTGTTTCTCCCCATATAGGAGTCTGAAACAAATTTATAAAATGAAAGTTCATATGACCTTGTGCTCTTTTATTTATGAATTGATATATATGTTCTGTGGCTTTTTTCCAGGCTTTTCAGCAGAAAGGTTCAAATATTGAACACACTTTTTCAATGTGCTTATGCTTTTTGTCTTCATACTCTAAACAGGTGATGTGGTACCTTGTGCAAGTGTGTGGTGCCTTCCTGGAAGGCTGTGCAGTGTGCATTGCAGGCTCAAGGAACAAAAAAATAAGGTACTTCTGTGAAAATCAAAGTTATCATGTAGGAAGATTTGGTGTTCATCAATTTTTTTCAGTTATCTCTGTTCTCAAGAGGTTTAGTACTACTAATTTCATTTTATTCTCTCTTTAAAATTACTGTCTTAGCACAGAGACTGAGGCTGTTAATATTTTTCTTAGACTATTTCAGTGTCCCATGCTTCTTTCGTGTGTGTATATAATGCTCAAGGGTTTTAGTAGCTGGGCATAAATGGACTGAAGCTCACAGTGTGCCATGGGAAACTAGGTTATGAGCTGAGACCACTGGTCTAGGTAACGGAAGTGTGACCTACTTCAAAGCTCTCACAGCCATTTTTCTCTTGCCTGTTCTTAAGATATGAAACAAATTTAAGCATGTGTAAGTCACATATATTTTTCTACCACAAGAAAGATCTTAACTCCATGGAGAGTTCTCCTCCTCCACACTCAAACAGGACTATAACTTTTCCCATAACCATTGCTCATTCTGGAAAATTATGATAGTGTCAAGGTTTCTATCTCAGAGAACCACTTACAGGTTTTTCTCTTTGTCTCATGTTATGTGATTTCTTTTCAAACCCCAGTTACAAAACCCTGTGCCTCTCTCCCAGCCCCACCCTGCATGAATCAGAAGTGCACCGTGTCTTTTTTTGGTCACAGGTCTCAGTGCAGCCATCCACTCCTCTTGTTGCTTGTGATGAGGCTGGTTATGCTGAGCTGCACGTGGAGCATGAGCTCGCTCTTATTTGGAAATGTAAATTGGTGTCTAGAGCTGGTGCCCCATCACTGAGGGCAGGGCTTCCCCGTGAGCATATTTGGCCAGTGGTTCATCATCTGTGCTGGTCACTGGTTAGGTTCCAGAGGATATGGAGTTGGTGTTGATTTACAAGAGCCATAAATATTCTGAGACTTGCCAGTTTAGGAAGATCATCTTTCCCTTTGAGCTCTGACACTACAGCTAAAAGTGCTGACCAGAGTTAGCACCAGGGCAGCTTCCCACCATCATCCTTTCAAGAGAATTTGTGCCCTTTTGCAGGAAGGACATGTGGCAATGACCATCACGTTCCCCACTCGTGAGGAAAAAGGGGGTAGCAGTGTAGGAAGACATGGTTAGAATGAGTTTTTTCATGGTGTTATCCTCCCCAGCCTCAAAGTATGCAATGATAGCGTTGGTTGGTAATTGTGGCAATGTGCCCAAAGCACTGAACAAACATCTTACGTGCTCAGAATTTTAAAAAACTTAAATGAGCCCTGCTCCTCTCTGTCACTCCACCAATGTCAGTGGAGTTGTGTGAGAAGTGGTTATCACCCAGATCTTGTATCTGCTTCCTGATTACCATAGTGGAATACTTCAGAATTGCACCACAGATCTAGAGAATTTCTCTGGATTATGTTAACACCAAGTTGAAAGCTATGTTTCTATTTGTATTAATTCTTAACCTTTATTTTGAATAAACATGATGTGACCTATTTAACAATTTTGAGGGTTTTAATCCCTTCGTTAACCTGGATTCTAGCAATGCATTTGCTTCAAGATAAAGTATTTTAACCTTCCATCATGCACAGAAACTGTGGTAGAAATCTTTGAATCCTTGAATTTTGACAAGGGTTTGATTTCACAACATCCGTTGGAGGTTATGTACTGCAGTGATAGGTAGTTTTTCACATAGGAGCATGAGGCAATTAATCTGTGGACATCACTTCCTTGAGTCTGCCTTCATGCCTCAGTGGTGTTATTAGTGGGACTGTCTCATGGTGTAATGCAGAATGAGAATACTAATGGTTTGTTTGTGGTGGTTCTCTCTTACTCACCTACAGAACACTAGATACCCATGAAAAAGGTCAAATGTACACAGATCTGGCATCCATTTCACAACTTGCAAGACATAGTCTCAGGCATATGTAATATATATAACTCAGTGCCAGAAAGCTAAAAGGAAATGATTGCATTTGAGTACAATGCAATCTACAACAATAGTTCAGTGTGCATGAAATTAAAAACTGCTGGTAACACATGCAATAGAAATAAGTCAATCGTGTTTATTTTTACTGTGACTTTCTATAATGATAAGGTCCTGCTTCTTATAATATTTAATTAGCTTCATTAAGAAAAAAAACCCCAAATACTAATTATACCCACTGTTACAGAATATTGAATTTTCCAGAGCTGGGCTTGCAATATATTGTTATTCTGATGTGTGAATGTGTCAGAATTAAAGTACAGCAATATTATACTGGCAACATACTAACACTTTACCTTTCAGCTGAGGGTGGTTCCTTCTCTCCTTGATACCCTCTCCCAGTGTTCAAGCATTTCTCACTTGAAATTCCCACTGCTGCTGTGAGGAGCAATTACTTTCATCTGACACTTAAAAAAACCCAAACAAACGAACAAAAAAAGACCCAAACAACCAAAACCAAACGACCAAAACCCAGAACTCTTGACCTAGAGTGCTCAGTTTTATGAAATCACATTTCTTACCTACTCATTACCTGAGCAGTATTAGAACATGATTTAATTTTGATATTCTGTTTTAGCAGAGGACTTTAGAGCCCTAATGGCTGAATGGTTGGACTTGATGATCTTGAAGGTCCCTTCCAACCTAAAGGATTCTATGGTTCTATGATTCTATGTTTTTAGTGTGATGTTTAGTCCATATAATAACACTGCATTAGAGGGTAAGAGTGTCCTGGAAAAGTACAGAAGAGGAAATCCATACCCTTCATGCACTAATGAGAGTGTATCCAGGGAAAAGATGTAGAAGGGTGAGATAGTTAATGTGGAAATGATAAAAAAAGGTTTTTTTCAAGTGAGGACTTGGGAAAGGATTTTGTCATCTGGATGGCCAGGAATATGTGCTTGGTTTATTTGTGTGTAGGTTTTTTGTTCAGTTGGCTTTTGATATGTTTTGTTTGTGTATTTTAATTTTATTTTTTATTTTCTTGGAGAGGCAATGAAGTGGAATTTGTGAGACTTTGATGTAGAAAGTCCCAGGTAGAAAATGTGCCTAGGTATGACAGGCTGAGTGACAAGCATATGACTTTGTTACCCCAGTTTTAAGAGCTGAGGTGTGAGAGAGTTAAGGATGAAGTCAAAGGCAGGGGGGATAAAAGGCTGAGGTCCTTATGGTCTGATGGAGTTGGGGTTGATGGCAGGTTGCTCAGAAACAGTGAGTTTTGTCGTGGTGGTGGTTGCAACAGACTTGAGTCACCAGCATAGAGATGTTGGCTGGCTTTGAGTTTCTGTGAGGGGAAACACAGGGTGAATGGATAAAGAAAAGACCTGGAGAGTAAGAACAGTGGGGACAATGCAGAGGTGGGCAATGGGACATTTCAGAGTACATTGTGGAAACACCTGGAGAAGGGAGTCCAGCTGGAAGCACAGAAACTGTGTGGGTGAGATGGCAAGGAAGTGCTGAAAGCTCACTTGTGTCCAAGGCAGCCAAAAGATCACAGACAGTGAAGATGGATTAGGTTCAGAGGTTTGCCAGAAGGGAAGTTGAGCCCTTAATGAAAACACTTTCAGTTGAATATGGGTCAGAAGCCAGACCAGAAACATGCCTACAGCGTAACTGAGGGAAAGGGTCTCCTGGAGAGGATGGCAAAGAGTGCATCAGCAGTCCAGGCAGCCAGCAGAATCATTGGGGGATCTTCAGTAATCAGCTGGACCAGTGGCTGAGGAACCTGATCTGACTGTGGAGTTAGTCTTGTGCTTAGAAGGTTGTGCTGGGGACTTCCAGAGATACCTCCTAGCCCCTATCACTCAGTGGGTTGTCATATTAACTGACTGAGCTTGAGAGAGGCAGCAGCTGGAGCGACAAGCATGATGTTTTGTCATGTTTTTATTAGCTGAGAAAGGCTATAGTTGTGAGACTTCCAGCTCAGGTTCCATTTTTTATGCTTGGTGACTGCTGACTCCCCAGATGGGTATAATAATAACTTTTATCTTGATGCTGAAAATGCCCTAATGTTTTAAGAAGAAATGTCTGATACAGTGGAATAGTCTGATTGCGGCTGGTTTAGGCTTTTTCACTTGCTTAGAGCATAAGGAGCAAGTTTCCTTGTAGGAAATGTTAGGATTACATGAGAACAATTAGGTGGTGTTCTTCTTCTTTGGATTATGTCCTCCTATATAACCTTTGTAAGTGTGAATTCAGAGATAAACCAAAAACTTGTGATGCCTTTCCTTCCTGTAGAAAAAAATCCCTCACCTTTGTAGATGATCCTTAAAATAAAGATCTTATTAACTGCTGCTATAGCAACCTGCAGAGTTCTGTGCTAATGTTTGAATTCCTGTGAGCAACATTTATCATAACAGCCTTAAAAAATGATTTGCATTGCTTGGTATCAAACTGCTGTTTTTCCTGTCCTGTTGAACTCCATTCACTTATTTAACTGGTGTATCTTCATAATAAAGCTTTGCTAGTTCTATAGTTCCAAATCTGTATAGTATGTGGAAAGCTTGAAGATGCCACACATCTATACACTAGGAGATTTCTTCCTTTCCTCCAATTTAACCCTCAGGTACCTGTGGCTGGTTTCTTCCCCTCCTACTTCCATTTCCTTCCAGTATTCAGAAAACAGGGAATAACTGTGCTTACTTAGTATTTAAAACTCTTTTAGATTTGCAGAGGAAATGGATTCACTAGTCCTGTTATAAGCTTAAACCCCCAAATCTGACAATGTATAACTGCTGAGGCCAAACTTAGTCTTGTTGCCTTGCTGTGAAGCCAAAGGGATTCTCAGATGATTGAGGTGAAGTGTTTCTACTGAGTCAGCCAAGACTGCTAATATTTGGATGACTCAAACATGTTTTTTAATTGTTTTAATGGGAAATGTCATGGGCAGAGGCAGTGAGGCAGCAGAAAGGCCCTAGAGATGGAGGCTTCCTTAGTTTTTTTAAAACATAATCATCAGAGAAATTAGTTCATCAGTAAAATGTTCATTTAAGAATTCTTCAATTCTGTTCTTCCTATGCTTATCTGTAGGAAAGAAGAAATGTTTTCTCTGTGCCTTATTTGAAAAATAGATTCAGAGTCACATGTAAGAGTTGGATCTGACTTGATAGTTCCTATACACTTGCTATCAGGAGTAGTTTTCAGTGCTTCAGCATCACTGTCCCATAATGTCTAAGTGGTTTTGGTGGTGTTTGTTTGGGTTTTTTCTTATTTTGATGCCCTAGTCATTTATTATTCACATACCTTGTTTGGCTTGCATGCATTCTGTACTCTTCAAGGATATGACTGATGGTTAAACTTGATCTTAGAGGTCTTTTCCAACCTTAATGATTCCATGATCTTTAGCATATACTTTAGCCTTGCTCTTTGTTAAGAGCAAGACACTTTTTTGACTAATTGAATGGAAGTTCAGGATTTTGCTTTGAAACTGAAGTGGTGTTAGGAATGCTTTTATAGCCTTCTGCAATTCAAAGTGAATGCTGCTTATGGCTGAAAAAAGAAAGTCCATTGATGAATTCTTCCTGCTTTTCTGAATATTTTTAGAGGTTATTTTAATTGTATGGAGAGGGAAGCAAAAATTTGTCACTGCTTTAGGTATGAAACTTCTCATAGAGTTCTATTTGTTCTTAATCCAAAAGCAAAACTCACATCCTGAGAAGATTTAAATAGGAATAAGTTTTCAAAGTGGAAGAAAAGATCACTTTGCATATAGGTTTGTGTTCTGAATGTCAGCTCAGGCAGGGTGATGTAAAAAGAGCTGTGCTGGAACTTGCTGAGCTGTTTTTTGGATATGTTGTTTTGGTTTTGGTGGTGTTTTTATTTGTTGCAGTGGTGGGGCTTATTTTGGGGTGTTATTTTTTGTTATGGCAGGCAATTGCATGGAGATCTTGATGGCGACATTACTTGGCAAACATTTTGGAACCAGCTCAACCTGTGACATCACACCCCCTTAAGGTTTTCCATATAAAATACGTCCTCCAAAGAAAATACAAAAATTGAGACTTAATCTGAAATCTATTATTACATCCTCTAAGGTCTCATAAGGCACCTCAGTATTCCCCCTCTCTCCCCCCTGTTTTTTTTCCAGGCAGATAGACTAAATGTTGCAGATAATAGTGGTAAATGTTTTATAGTCTTCTTTGGGGGGAATATGGAGGAGGGGCAGTGAAGAGAGTTTTAATCCTATGTCAACCCTGTTTTCACAAAGAAAACAAGAAAAGGAAGGACTCTGATGCTTAGTCTTTCCTTTTGTTCAGCTTGTGAGGTGTGAGCATGTGTCTGATGTAACATTTTGCCACTTTCAGCAACTGTAGGTGTTTAGCTCTGTCTCTAAGAGATGAGTGTCTCACAGCTTTCTGGAAAAGACAGCAGAGGTGAAAACTTCCCTTCATCTGAGGCTTTGGTTCCTTGATACCATGATGTTTCAGAAAATGTTTTTAGAGAGGAAAAAAAGTCAGTTCTGTGCCTTGTGGGGGAACTTTTATATGTGCTTTACTGTGTGTGTCTGTGCTGCCTGGATCTGTAGACATTTTTCTGAGAAGCAAAGGGTTTTTTTTCCCCAGCCTCTTTAATTGCAACCCATAAATATGACCATGCACTAGGTGGGAAGCATATGTGCAATCCTTGATAGACCTGCAGGAAAGAAGTGTAGTGCAAAGGGTGAACTCTGCCAAAATATGTGGAGCATGATGTTACCCAGGCGAAGCAGAGGAAGAATTATCTATGCATAATGTGAGTTTAGAATAGGCTTGACGTTCTCACACCCAAACATTTCCATCTGGAAGCTGTTCCACAGCAAAAGGAAACAGAGACAATATTCTCCTATCTTCTGGAGTAGCTATCGAGGGAATAGGAAACGTTCTTCAGTATTATTTTTTTTTCCTTAGGATGTATTCAGTTCTACTGCAGATTCAGAGCAGCCAGAGTTTAAAGTGGCTTTTTAAAAGAGAGCAAGTGACATTAAAATCTCCTTAATCCTTCTTGTGAGCATTGATATTGAAGCCCTCACACCATGCTTAAGCAAGCGGTGGCGCTTTTAGGCCAGACTTAAAAATAAAGTTGGGTTTTACAGTTTTTATGCCAATCCTGATATGAGTTTTTTTATGGCATTCTTATTTTCAGAGCTTTCTGTAAATCACCCTCTGCCTTTGCCTCCTCTCTATTCCTGGGGGCCTGTCCAAACACCTTCTACTTTTCCTCATGTCTTTTTTGTCTGCCTTCAAAGGCTGCATGCCTGATTTTTGTATCCTGTTGTTTACATCTTATATTGTACACTGAGCATCTTAAACTTACTGCAAGGTTTGCCTGCTTCACCTTGGTTATAACTCCACATTTCCATATCTCCCTGTAGCCTCTGTTGCATAACATACCTGTCATCCTGCAGCAGTGCTGAGGAACCTGCCAACTGTTTGATCTACCTCAGCTACTGATGGAGGTGTAGACACCACTGTTATTTAGGAGTAATTAGTCATGTTTTCAGAGCCAAAGTCTCAAAACACAACTCTGCAAGTATTTCTGATGTTTAGTGGGTGCAGAATAAGAAAGCAGACAGATCCTTAGACGTCATGTAAAACTGTAGGTATTTCTTATGACAAAAGGTGATCTTACCTTTCAAGTTCTTGTTCCAGTAAATTGGTGAACTCATCACTTTTTTCCATGTATTTGCTGTGCTTCCTCTTCTCTTCCTCTAGTTCGTGCAGTGTCTGTCTGTGGGATTGTTCTACCATTAGGAGTTGGTCCAGCATCCGTCTGTGAGTTTCTTTCTGTTTCTCTACAACTTTATCAAGCTACAAAAAAAGAAAGCAAAAGCTCCTGTAGTCTTTTGAAACTCTTAACTTGCTCAGACTTTCATTAAGGAAAGATTTTTAAGAGAGGTTTAGTGATATAAAATGCATTTAATAGCCTAATGACCAGGTCCTTTGGCATGTGTTTGGAAAGGATTTTTTAGTTCTGTCGGTCTGATTGCAGCACTAGAAAAATAAGTTGAGGTACTGTGTTGCAGGACACTCAGTCACCTTCTATTCCTCCCCTGCCATAAATGATCCTCAACAGCTACTAATTAACAGTTACTGTTCCCAGGGCTGTGCTTTTCTCATTGATCATTGTGGTTGAGAACCAGATGTCTTGGCAGAAGAAACTTCTGCTTCTCATAGTGGATGACTGAATTTTGGCTGAAGAAGCAGCTACCTCATTTGTAGCTGCATAGGAAATGAGAGCATTGGATTATCTTTGTGAGGTACACAGGTAGATCAAAAAGCAGTTTTATCCTGGCTTCAGAGTCCATGCATGATACAAGCAAGAGTGGAAAACAATCCTGCCTCTTGTGCTTACTCTCAGCATGGCTCTGGGTTTCTGGAATAAGTAAATGCTAAATTTCGAAATAGTTGGAAGTATTTTTATTTAATGATGGCATTTCCTGATTAGTTCCTCTGATTTCAAGTGTTGTAAGGGGGTTTGCCTTGCATATGGCATCTTCACAGGACACTTTGGGCATCAAAGTCCTTTCCCTTCCCCAAGGATTTCTGCTGACCTTCTAAATATTGTTATATAGTGATATTTTAATAGAAATAATCTATTTTACGTGTTGGTGGTAATTTTTAGTTCTTCCCAACCAGAGAGGTATTAGCATAGCTGTTCATTGGAGTGATGTTGTCAAATTATTTCCACAAACTGAGAAAAAATTATCTGAGGATTCTCATAATTTTGAATTCAGTATGTGACCAAGTTATTCAAGGGTGTGTATGGAACCAGAAGGAGTTTTCCTCCTTAAGCATTGCTGATCTAGCTGAAGTTCTGGGAGGACTCACTGGAGGCCAGCTAAAGACCTGGGAATAGTCTGTGTTTGTAAGAATCTTTCTTCCCTGCTTGTTCCCCTTCCCCTGTGGAGACTGCCTCTTTCATTAGGTCAGTGCAGGAATCCTCCTATCTTTGGTGGAAAAGATAAATTTTGAGCTCAAAACACTGTGCCTCCTTTTAAGCATAGTCTGTTCTTGTAGGTCAAGCTGCTCTGCAGTGCTTCACTCTATTAATAGGAAAGAATTCACAAATGGGCAGTGTGGGAAGCAAGGCTGGTTCTGGTTCTCCCATGTTTCCCCCACAAGGAATTCCATGTGCCACAAGAATTGCAGGGGCTTCAGATCCTTAGGGCCACTGCTTATTTTGGACAATTTCGTTCCTAGGAGGATGATTAATTATCTTTTCCTCATGTTTCTGCACAGTTTGGCTGGTAGAATCAATGGCAGGAAGAACTGAAATGCCTGAACATGAGTTCCTTGAATGAGTGAGAACATAAGTTTCTACATGGGCTTCTGAGTCTCCCTCTGCTTACCTCAGATTCTTTTTAAGCTTTATATATTCTCTTATGTTTTTCCTAAACCATTGTTAACTTTTTTTTTTTTTTTTGGTAAAACTGCTCTGAATGAGGAAAAAGGAACTATTGACAAGACTTGGAAGATGGTTGGAGTCCAAAATATTCCAACAGAAAGGTGCAGTTTGGCTGGTAGAATCAATGGCAGGAAGAACTGAAATGCCTGAACATGAGTTCCTTGAATGAGTGAGAACATAAGTTTCTACATGGGCTTCTGAGTCTCCCTCTGCTTACCTCAGATTCTTTTTAAGGTTTATATATTCTCTTATGTTTTTCCCATACCATTGTTAACTTTTTTTTTTGGTAAAACTGCCCTGAATGAGGAAAAAAGAACTATTGACAAGACTTGGGAGATGGTTTGAGCCCAAAATATTCCAATAGAAAGGTGGACTGTTTTGAAAATGGCCTGTTCTTTCTGCTTCTGACATTAGAGAGCATCTTTTTGGTTGAGGCCTAGCTGAGCTCATTTCATGCATGATCAAAAAATATAAGAAGTTTATCACTGTCCTTTTGGCCTGTTTTGTGGTGCTCAGAGCAGATTAAGGGGTTTTTCATCATGTTCACTCATAATCTGCATACTGTTACACCAGCAAGGTCAGTGCTTTCTAGAATCATGATCCTAAGGTAGAACCTCTCTTGGGAGAACTTTTCTTACCTAAACCCTTCCACATGCAAGCTCTCTGAGTGAGCAAGTGCTGCCTTATACAGTGATCTCTTGGCTGTGTTTTCTGTGTCCTTTACAGAGGTTGAATTGCCTTAAAAGGTCATGTTGAAGAAAACTGGCCATTTTTAATTTCTACACACTCTCCCTTCTTCTACCAGAAGTGGAAATTTCAAAATTTGGAATCTTTTTGTTCAGCTACTAGCTTACCAGAAAGAGAGAATTTTTTGGTGTGTTTTATCCACCTTCCTCTTCCACCAAGATTTCTGAGGGGTTTTTTTGAACAGCTACTGCACAGATGCATGAAGTGCCATCACCTGAATTTCTGATCCTCACTTTTTTTGAAGGTCATGCTGTCAGGTGAATATATGTTGTTCTTGGAAAGCAGCTGCCTCCTGGTTTGTTGATAAAGTTCTGATGCACTGCTGCTTGTCTCACTACAGCCTTGTCTCACTTAAATTGGTATGAATAGGGCATCAGCCTTGCATGACTTGGGTCCACAGAAGGGCAACGAAGCTGGTGAAGGGTATGGGGAATGTGTCTTATGATGAGCAGTCTGAGGGAACTGGGATTATGTAGCCTGGAGAAGAGGAGGCTGAGGAGAGACCTTATTGCTCTCTACAACTACCTGAAAGGAGGTTGTAGTGATGTGAGTGTTGGTCTCTTCTCCCAAGTAACTAGTGATAGGATGAGAGAAAATGGACTGAAGCTGCATCAGGGAAGGTTTAGATTGCTTGTTAGGAAGAATTTTTTTTCCTGAAAGAGTGGTGAGGTACTGGAACAGCCTGCCCAGGGAGGTGGTGGAGTCACCATCCCTGGAGGTGTTCAAAAAACGTGTGGACATGGTACTTCAGGACATGGTTTAATGGTCGTGATGGGTTGATGGTTGGACTTGGTGATCTTGGAGGTCTTTTCCAACCTTAATGATTCTCTGATACTGCTTGCTGATCTCAGCCTTCAGTGTGAGGTCAGATGGGGAAGAAGGCAAAGGTGTGAACTTCAGATTTCTTTTGGCAGGCATTCTGCATGGATGGAGTTGAGAAAGAAAAATGATGCATTTGTATGTGTTGGACCACTGCTTCAAAAGTCTATGTGGGAATCTGAGGAGAAGTGTAAACTGCTGTCATAAGAAAACACTGACATTTCTGGCTACAGGATGATCATAAATCAAATTACTCCTGTTTGCTAGCATATAAATGCCTCGTGGAGATGAGGGTTAGTCATCCACACAAACAATATTAACCATATAGAAAATAGTTCTGCTTCTGCACTGTTGGGTGGGGAGAACGTGGGACCTGCCAGCAGTGTTTGATAGTTTCAATATGTTCTCTTTGTTCTGGGGTATTTGTTGAATGGCTACAAGAGGTTAATCCAAGCAGTAATCCAAGCAGCGTGTATGCAAGGAGACAGACAATAAGTCCAGGTTTCTGTTGTGCAGTTCTCAGGGAGCAGTGCCAGTGCTTTTCACTTCACAGTTGTGCTTCTGTCACTGTTGAGATTAGCAGTTGGGATTACAAGCTCGGATTTGGGCTGGGTGAGGTGTGTGTTCAAGGCAAGGAGGTGGAACGAGGAATTTGAAAGTGGGTAAAAGATCAGGAGTGTCCTGAGGAGACCTGCTTATGTGAAAAAGCAGGAGAGACAGGGAAACCAGCTGCTGTATCAAAGCTGTTTTCATGTTCCAGTGTTCTCCTGTTGCTCGGATCAGACATGATGGCATTTAGGTTTTCTTTTCAAGAATGATGTCAAATCTCTTTGACCATGAGCATTTGCAGCTGGTGTGATTTGCAGATGGCTGTTGTGGATGAGGACAAGGTAGAGAGAGCAAGAGTTTGGGTTTCTACTCTGGAGAGAAGGGAAGAGGTTCTGGGCCTGTCTCCTGGTGCAATGTGGGATAGAGGAGGGAACTGGAGAGGCAGCAGATCCTGCCTCACAGCTAATGCAGGCAATGGAGATGGGCCTGTGAGCTGCATAATGGGCATGGGCGTTTGCCCTGGTGACACTGGTGTGTGTCACAGCATGCCTCAGCCTCCCTGCAGGACCAGCAGAGCAGAGTCTCGTCCTGGGTCACTGCACTTCTCTGTGGTTTTGTCTGGGAGCTCTGTTGTGTCCCTCTGCAAGACAAGGGCACTTCCCTGGGGAGCAAATTTGACTCTTGCATTTCCCCTGTGAGGCTGTGTGGCTGGCTCCCACATCTCCAGCAGAAGAGAGAAGCTGTGTGAACCCTGCTGCCATGAGATCCTCACCCAGGAGCAGACTCCAGCAACCACTGGTTCCTCAAATCACTCTGTCCAAAGGCTAATGCAGGAATATCCATTTCTATGTATGCACACACATTTATTCAGCCTATGCAGCCCTTGCCTACAAACCACAGAGGACTGATAAGCAGCAGTAGAAATGTCTTCTGTTGAAAATTTGAATGATAAAATTTATGTGTTGTTTTGTTCTTGCTAACCATATGGGCTTTTTGCAAGAATTAATCCTTGAACATACTGTACAATGCAATGGAAAATAAGAGGCATAGTCTTACATAACTGTGAATAGTTCCACAAGCTAAAAATTCACAAGAATTTAATTGTTCAAATACATTTTGCCACCAGCTCCTGTCTGAAGTCAGACTAGGATGGGGTCTCTCTTGTAGCCATTATGTTTGAGCCAAACTTTTCATCTTTCTCTTTAGACTGTTTTGCGTTTGGCACTGTGCCAGAATAAAATCCAGGTTAGTTATATTTCTTTATCCTAAATTTGGATAATAATATCCTCGTTGTCATTGTTTATAAATGTCTGACCAGGTTTAGGTTTACTGGAGATGATAGGAGCAGTTCCTGCCTTGTCTTCTTCAACCCTAGCTGAGCCCAAGTTCCATGTGGATATATTTGCTTTTCCTGAACTCCACCTTGTCAATGTGATTGTTCCAGCCTCTTCCTAGGACTGTAACTCACTGGTGCCCTGCAGCTCTTATCATTGGAAGGTTGTGACCAACACTTGTAACACGTTGGAAAGATGCAGTTGGATATATTTTGTCAAAAGGCTGATGAGGAAGCAGCTTCTCCAGAGCTGATTTGCACTGGCATGTAAAAAATTGATTCAATTTTGAATGATCCTTGATGGATGCAGGCTCTCCTCTAGTTCTGGTGCTTTTATTTAGAGGAGTTCTCAAAGGGAGGTTGTTCATTGCATTTGAAGCAATGAGGCACAAGATTTTTTTCATCTTTGAATGTGCTATTGGATGCTGGGCAGAGTTGGAAACCAGAACTGGCTTTCTGCTTCCATGAAGGTTTAAAACATGAGAAAAAGGCATAACGAATTCTGCAGCATCTTCCTCTTTATCTCTCTTTTCCTACCTCACTTTCTCTGATTTTTTTTTAATATTTTTTAAATTTTTTTATTAAAATCTTAAATTTTTTTTAAAGAGATGGTTCTTATGCTATTATTTTATATAGAATGTTGAATACTGTTTGTTTTCTGTTCAAGAGAAGTGGCAACTGATCTGCAGACAGTTTTTTTTTTCATGAATAACTGACTCAATCTAAACTTATAAACCATGCAAAGATGGATAAACGTTTTCAGGCATTTGGGTCAGACAAAAGCAAAACCAAAGTAAAAGTCTGTTTTCTTTTATGCCCCTTTAAACATAAACCAATTTATTGTATCCTCAAGTGTGAGGAGTAAGAGTAAGCTTATCTGACGTTTGTTAGGAAATAGCTATAGAGAAAATTTGGCTGAAAAGAGATCTTTACTTTTATTTTAAAAAATCTCATAACCAACAAAGAGATGGTTTGAGTCTGTCACACTCCATGTGGATTTTGCAAAGGAAGATGGTTTGTTAGGAAATAGCTATAGAGAAAATTTGGCTGAAAAGAGATCTTTACTTTTATTTTAAAAAACAAAATCTCATAACGAACGAAGATATGGTTTGAGGCTGTCACACTCCATGTGGATTTTGCAGAGGAAGATGTCTTACTGCTGTTTTCTGTTGTGCTACACTTATTTTACTAATGAATCTTGTTCTTAGTGAGTGAAGATGTCCAGTTGCCAAATTCCTAACCACACCCACTACATTCTGAACCAAATTTGCCAAGAAACTCAATAAAATTTAGATTAGATGAGTGACTGGCCAGAGGATGTTAAAGGACCAGTAATCTCACATATGCCTCCTGAAAATCTGTATTTTCAGTTGATTTTTGGGAAGTTCCTTGTTGTTTAGGCTGCAAGGCTGAATTGTCAAGGTTCAGACACATGCTCAAGTGGAACTGGATCAGTGGAGATTTTGGGGTGGATACAAAGGTACGTTGACATGGTGGCCAGAGTGGGAATTTAAATGGCCTGTCCCCATACTTTGTGGCTGGTTCCTCCTCTCCCTTGGGTTTTATAAACATCTGAAAAAATTGAAACCAAAAACCAGAACATATCTTTGACTTAATTTGGGGAGATTTTGAGACTGAAATGATGGAATTCCCACTGATTATGGCATCCTTTGGTTTAGCAAAGCATACAGAATGCCAGTGGTCCTTCTAGGACCTTGCAGCTGCTGTCAGAATCCCTCTGCCACTTGGAATTGCGAAACCCGTTGGTGTTAGAAATCCTTTCTCTGCCATTCAGTGTAAGAAGGAAAAAGCATGGACAAACTTATGTAAAGCAACAGACTCGGCTTATGTTTTCAGATTTTTTTGGACTTCTCTTCAAATCATTTCCATTTGTGCTCAAACCTTCTGTGACATAATGCCACAATGTTTTGAAATAAATTAACCTCTGCAGTTGAACTTTATCTGTTTCAGATTATAGCCAGATACTTTAACCTCTGAGCTTCTGAAAGGAGTGTTGACCTTTCACCTGGCATAATTTTCTCTGAAATTAATTCTGTGTCATTAGGTGCATTTCTGTTCAGAAAGCTTGGAAAACACTTGGCCGAATAATTTTATTCATAATTTCTCCTTTTATTTTTATGATGATTACCTACCCTGAGCAGCAAATTTAAAAGAAGTTTATCTGTATTCAAGAGGAGACACTTATTTGGGGAAAACCCCACATGTTCTGATATGAAGGGGTTTTAATAACCAGTGATTTGCAGTGCAGGCCAGAAATGAGATTCAGATAATGTTGTTCAGAAATTATGGGATATGTAAAGTTAGACAGTTGTGCCAGTACTGGTGAATTGGGCCCTTACCAGCCACTGGTCAGATGGCCTCAATGAGAGCAATAGGGAGGCTCCTGCCTGGATGGGTTGTGAATTGGGATAACAGAAAGGGAAAAAAAACAAAAAAAAAAAAAGGAAACAGTGTCAAAACCAGACAGATTCTGATTCTTAGAGTTTGAGTTAGACCAAATCATGTCTGTCTATGTTTAAAGCCCCCTGTGCACAGTATAAATAAGGATCATTAGGTACCTGGGTTTATTAGGGACACTGCTGGACCCTGGAATTTTTTCTGCTATCACTTACACTGATGTTAGATTCTAAATTTAGAGCTCGTTTGCTTTCCCCCCCATGAAGTCAGTCAGGTGTTTTCTGTTGAATGTGGAGGGAGCTGTAGTTAAATACCAATCCCATGTTCACTGCCGGACCCTGGAATTTTTTCTGCTATCACTTACACTGATGTTAGATTCTAAATTTAGAGCTCATTTGCTTTTCTCCCCCATGAAGTCAGTGAGGTGTTTTCTGTTGAATTTGGAGGGAGCTGTAGTTAAATACCAACCCCATGTTCCTACCTCTCCCATAGGCTTTTCGTAGATGTCTTCTTGCCATTGCTCTGACTTTGTTTGGATTGCATCTCGCTGGAGAGCCTCTAGCACCTTCTTGGGAGTGACAAAGCCATATTGTGCTTCAAGCACAGCCAAGTCAATTTTTTCAGCCTTAAGTACTCCTATAACTTCATCTTGAGCCTGCAGAAACACAAAAAAAGCCTTTTTAAACATAATGATTCAGAGAAGCCTAAAAGTGTGCCGTATACTTTTCCATTTTTAATATCATTGCATGTTTTTCCTTAATCTTAGAAAACTTCTGATGACATCCCAATACAAAAGCATAGATACACTATATTCTCAGGTGTGTTTTCAATATGTACAATGTACATATTTCTGAAATTCTAGCACAGGCTGGCAGGTGCACATACCTTCTTCCTCTCATACATATTGCTTTCTGTATCCATGCTGGAGAAACATGCTTTATGGATTGGCAGTATTTGTGGTGATCTGTAGATTCTCTTTGCTCTTTAGAACAACAAAACTAACTAGTTGGCAAGCACACTTTGCTGTAAAGTTACTACCTTCTAGACAGTAATTTGGAGTGGGACAGAATACCTGCTGCAAATACTTGGCTAACTTTCTCAAAGTCCCATTTCTAATGAATTGTTCTTTACAAGAATATCTGATTACATTAATGTTTCCATTACAGTGACAAAACTACATGAACTGTCTCAAACATCCACTATCTGCAATTATCTCAGTTAAAAACCAAACCAAACCCAAAGTACATGCTCATCCTAGAAGGGTAGAATAGGAAGGGAGGAAATCAGGAAAAGAGATGCATCAGGAGAGGGTA